>NC_047147.1:22803699-23105644 GCF_009829125.3 Periophthalmus magnuspinnatus | reverse complement strand
TCGAGGATAGAATTTATGGGGGCGAATTTGGTGGAATTTTTAGCAGGGGGTGGACGCTTAGCAACGCTGTCACAATAGTCAAATAAAAACACCGGGATCATATGAACATTTTCTAAGTAAAATGATGAGTCTGACAGCAGCATTTATGGACAGAGACGTGGCAGTTTTTCAATAGAAAGGGAATTAGAGCCAGACTTGATGGAGGCAGAAGGGAAGTGCCACCATGCTCACTTCCTATTTTGAACGAGGTGGCTAGCAGGTTAGCTGTGTCCATTTGTATAAACAGTCTATGGTTTACCTGTCCTAGATAAGCCCTGACCCATCTACCGTCTGTCTGGCTTAGGTCTGCTTCAGACCTGTTTCACTCCTGGTTTAGTTTTAGTTTAGTCCTGGTTTAGTTCTGGTTCAGACCTGTTTCACTCCTCGTTTAGTCCTGGTTCACTCCTAGTTTATTCCTAGTTTAGTCCTAGTTCAGTCCTGGTTCAGTCCTAGTTCAGTCCTGGTTCAGACCTATTTTATTCCTGGTTTAGTCCTGGTTTAGTTCTGGTTCAGACCTGGTTCAGTCTTGGTTTAGTCCTGGTTCAGACCTGTTACACTTCTGGTTTAGTCCTGGTTTAGTCTTGGTTCAGTCCTGGTTTAGTCCTGGTTCAGACCTATTTTATTCCTAGTTTAGTCCTAGTTCAGTCCTGGTTCAGACCTGGTTCAGTCTTGGTTTAGTCCTGGTTCAGACCTGTTTTATTCCTGGTTCAGTCCTGGTTTAGTCCTAGTTCAGTCCTGGTTTAGTCCTGGCTTAGACCTAGTTCAGTCCTGGTTCAGACCCGGTTCAGTCCTGGCCACATCTACAGCGTGTCTGTCTATGGGAGAGGATTTCTCCTTCACTGTGGCTCCCCTCAAATGTTTTCTTTTCACCATTATATATATTGTATTTGTAACCCACGTGACTTAGCGGCCCCCATCTCTACTTCCTGTTCCGGTGAGCCCCTTCAGTATCACCTGGGCCGACCCCGTCACTTTCTGTTTGTTGCTCCCCGCTGCTGCTCACTGTGGTGCTGGTTGCTGCTGTTTGTGCTCTGGAGTTGGCGTCCTAACTTTTCCGTGGCTCATTCTTCCTCATCTTACCGTCCATCTAATCTTCCGCTCATCGGTGAGTCACGATATCATGTTAAGTTGCCGTTGTTTTAGTTAAACAGTTAAACACACGCCACTTTACCGCTATCTTGCGTTTGAGTATTCAAAACTCCTTGGAGGCCGCAGCTAATTCGGCTAATGCTAACGCGTTATTAGCGCGACCTATTAGCGTGTTTATTTATTAAATACGGACATTATTTGATTTATTATTCCTGCCGAATTAAAGGCCAAAACTTTAGCATTTAAAGGACACTTTCATTTATGTTATGTGGGCCCGTTTTAGTGTCCGTTTTTGTTATTTTGAGTTACTCTTTTGGCGGCAATGATAGTTTTCTACTGTGATGTATTATGAATGAATGTAGCTACATTTTTTGATTTTTTTTTTTTTTTTTTTGCGCAAATGATATCTAAGTGAATTTGATTTGAAAATATTTGATACGCTTTTAAAGCTATTGATGAACTGTAAGCTTTACATCTAATTTTGATTTAAAGGTGCACTTTGACTTGTTATTGAACTCAGTGTTGTTAATATAACAATCTAGGAATTTAATTTCTAAATTTATTGAACATTTAAATTTATGGCATTTAAAAAATAATTGCTAATTTATATTTATGTCATTAGTTCGGAGGCTTACAGCTCTAATTAATGATGTGAATTTAATTTGTTTTTTTCCTTTGACCACGTGCAGGTCAGGTTTTTCTTTTCCCCTCTTCAACTTCTGGTAAAAGGATATTCCACTCTTCAGTCCCGTGATGGTGAGCTAGAAACACCACATTGTGGTAGGAAATCGAACTTTATTTATTCTTGGATTGAACTTTGAAGTTTGAAACACGGTTCAAAAGACATGGACATATTGCAAAGGAATGGACATTCAGTAGGTTCACGGGACTAGAAATATTCGGCACTGAAGTTGTCCTTTTGGTTTGATTTTCATTTCATTCATTGCATATCTTCCTGTCTATAATATATATTAATATACATGTCTATCATATACACATATTGCTCTTGTATCTATTGAATATTATTGCATACCTGGTTATGTGTATATGCACAGAAATATCTATAATATATTCATATTTTAATTTTACCCTGTGTCCGCTTTTCATTCATACAGTTTATGGCTCTTTTCCGAATTTAGTCTTCTGATCACCTCTACAGTAATACAATGTTACTTAACTTAAGCAGTCAGTCCGCCTAGCCTACTTAGCGCTACATATTTTTCTTACACAGTACATGCACAAGGAAACAAAGGCACAGATGTTTTGTGAGGCCTCTGATATTAATCATTGGTGTGCTGTTTAGTTTTTGTTTTAACATAAAATAAAACATTCTTCATTTGAGAAGGACTTCCAAAGCATATCTGGAGTTGTATTTAGGTTGAATAACTCTCTAAAAAGACTTTGGCCTCAGAACCTTAAACGGCCCGTATTACACAATGTTCTGATCTACTTTATAATGTTGTATTCTCTTCACAAACAGACCTGGAGTTGTGTTTTGTTTCATTCACACGTTTAACACACACATCCTGCAGATTTAGGCTGAGTTCTTCTCTCAAACAGAAAACACTCTGTTCCATCTTGTGATGTCATGCGGTAATACAGGAAGTGCTCCACTGTGTCTTCACTAGAATTGCCTTTCTCTACTGAACTAAAGGTAAAAGGTCGCCGTGTAAGGTAGATACTGTTTCATGACATCACATGCTGGAAAAGAGCGTTTTGAGCTTTGGAGGTGCAGACAGACTGATAATAAAGAATTACTCCAGCATGAATGAAACAAAACACAACTCTGGGTATGTTTTTGAAGAGGTAACAACTTAATATAGGACCTTTAAAAAGTACATGGTTTGAATTTACCCAGGATTGTTGCATCACAGGTAGTAAACTGTGCAGTTTTTAAGTCAGAAAATTATCGACCGACTCGGTGTATACAGTTCTATCATCAAATCTTGTTCATTACAGCTGTCGGTTTACACTAACAACTCAGGGCATGTTATTACCCATTTATTTATTTTCTTTTTCCCATGGTAACGCCCTCTGCTGCTGGTAGATGGAGCCTTACACCAGATTCCAGTATGAGGAGCAACCAAGTATATTTTGAGTTCTAAAACATGCCAAGCCAAGATGAGCCAAAGCAAAGGTACTGAAGCATGTTTTAAGGCCAATAACAATACAAATAATGCATAATACTTGTCCTTGCTCCAGTTTGTATTGAACTCAAGTCTGTTATTTATGATCAGAATCGAGGCAGAGCGGAGCCTCCAGTGAGCTCTGACCTCCAGGCTCCGCAATGGAAATGTGTTATCCCAGCAATGTCACATGATTCCAACCTTTTATTAAACAACTGGCAGTACACTCTTTGGTTTGTGGGTGAATACAGCCCACGGTGCCCATTGGTGGAAGGTAACAAAGTACAAGTAGTAGAATTATTAGGTATCTGTACTTAACTTAAGTAATTTTTACAGTTGGTACTTTTTTACTTTTACTTCACTACATTTGAGAGCAGGTATCTGAACTTTCTACTCCACTACATTTTTTAACTGGACTGAAAAGTAAAAAGTACTTTTCATATGATTTGAGGGGTTATTTTTACAATGTTTTTGAGTTCAAGCTTCGACATTGAGGAAAAACAAAAATAAATACACAAAATTCATACGGAAAAAAAAAAGGTTCTTATTGCTGTTGATCAAAATCTGTATCATTTTTTTAATCAGTATCACCACATTTAACAAATTAATAACATCTGTGTGAACTACTTTTACTGTTAAAGTACATTTTTAAACAGGTAATTTGGTAAATGCTAAATGGTCGCATTTTTACTTCACTTTATCCACCTTCAAGCCGCTCAAACCACCAACCTCCAGATCAACGGACAAACACTCAACCAACTGAGATATCGTCACCGTTTAATACTTTTACTTAAGTTTTTCATGTGATACTTTTACCACTATATCTGTACTTTTACTTAAGTAGCATCCACCCCCGATAGTGCAATGAAAACTATTATAAAACGTGCGCAGTAAGAGAGAAAAGTGATACGGCAAAACAGACAAACCGTGATCTTAACTGTGCACCTCGAAGCATGGCGACTTTCTGCACACCTCACGCCAATCACGGTATACGAGCTGACCTTTTCCCCCAATGAAAAATGACATTTATGCCGACTACATCTACGGATTTAACGGAGAAACGCTATTACATATGCCCCGTTCTGTACAGTCCCATCGCCTCGAGACTTTTCAATTAAACTTACAATTACTTTACTTAATCTGTATTTTAGCTGCTGGCAAAGTTTTGTTTTTGCCATTCGAGGTTTAATAGGAGAGCGTTTGCGTTGGCTGCGTTCTGAATTAAAAGTGAGTTCTTTATGGGTGTAGGGCGCGCAGTGCTATGCTTCAGCGGCTCTTCCATTCTGGCTCCGTGTTGCTTGAAGGTGAACGCGCTGGCTGCCTCAGAGCTCCATAAACTCCAGTGAGAAGTATGCAGCTGAGGACGCGCCCTTGAGAGCTGGCTGAATAATGGAGGCACTTAGGCAGGAGAAGGTTCACTTAGGTTTTCACTCGACGCGTTTGAACGTCGCGCGATGAGGATTAGCTCGATTAGCGGAGACAATGGCGTCGCAGTAGCCGTGACTCATCTCGAGTTCTCCAAAATTAAAAACTTTGGACGCTTGCGATGTTGTCAACAAAGTCACGCTATCTCCGCTCCGTCGTTTCCACCGTTTCTTGAATGTGATGAGGTCATACTCCCAGATGCAGGTCCACAGCCAGATTTTCCTTTTGATTACATTGTGTTTTCAGAAGAAATATCTAAAAGGTAAAGTAACAAATGTTGAAAATTAGCAACAAAACTCAAGAACTCACCTATATTACACAAAAATGGATTCTCGTGAGCTTTAAGCCATGTTATAATGTTGTAACCTCATCAAATACATGCTCAGTAGTGTTTTGGGTCATCCTTTATTAATAGTCTGTCTACGTCTCCAAAGCTCAAAATGCTCTGTTCCGCGGAGTATGGAGTTTAAAAACGCAGTGGAGCACTTCCTGTATTACCACATGACATCACAAAGTGGAACAGAGTGTTTTCTGTTGGAAGAACTCAGCTCAAACAGAAACGCACCGACTTGTGATGTCATGTGGTGATACAGGAAGTGCTTTACTGCGTTTTTAAACTATATACACCTTCACTAACATCATCTGTATAATTTCAGCCCTGGAATAGCCCATCTCTATTGAAAACAAGGTCAAATCATGACCTCACAAGGTGGAACAGAGAGAAGAGAGAGAAAGAAACAAAACACAACTCCAGATATAGAAAAAGTAACAACATTATAACATGGGTTAGGGTTTACTACCAGTCTGTTAGATTGTCATTTGTAATTGAGTTCTTGCATTAACTTCTGTGATATAAGTAAATCAGAAGAATCTGTCTTATGAAAAGTCCTATCACTAAATACAACATTGTAACAAAGATATATATATATATATATATATATATATATATATATGTATTGTCGTAACCAGCAAGACGGAGGGAACAAAACTGCGCGACTCAAAGGTTTAACAGAGTTTTATTCACAGAAATGTGCAAATAGAAATCAGAGTTCATTAATCCACAAGGCCGGGGGAACGAGGATGCTTCACATAATGGTGCAACAGGTTAGACTTAGTTCATAGAGAGTGCTGGGGAGCGTGGGTGCGGGTCCGTGACCAAGGAGATACACGAGTGCAAGACGAGGACAATGTGAGATCATACCAGGGTAGATGTGCAGGTGCGGGGGTTCCGGAGCGGGTTCTTGGGCGGAGGTCTGGGGAAAAGCAAAAATTCCAATGAGCCAAAAGGTTTACGAAAATACCAAGATACTAAGCCAAGCAGTTGTATTCACGTGTAACACGCGGACGTTCCGGCGTCGAGTGTCTGGTCCTGACTCCTTTTATCCACAGCAGGTGATGTTGATTGCGTAGATGGGCTGCAGGTGCGAGCAGGAGGAGCAGGACTCCGCCCAGCTCCGGAGACACGCAGGTGAGGGAGGAGGGAGCACAGCACGGGAGGACAACAAACAGGGATCACGACATATATATATATAGTGTAATTTCAAGCCCTTTAAGAATAAAACTATTTCTGGTCTTAGTTATTTTTGGTATTTCCAGTTTAATCAAATATACACATGTAGCACTCCCTGGACTTGCCACTTGCACAGACACTTACTGAAACTCATTTAGTCTAACGTTAAGTTGAGAAGTTCAGTCCAGGCTCTGCTCTCGAACTGTGCGTCTGGGTAGAATCCCCAAACATGAATAAGTGATGTGACTTATGTGTGATGTTTACAGTGTGGATAAGCTCACTCTGACTTATTAATGAAGTGACAGCAGGACTTCATGTAATATTAAATCAGCAACACATGATAAATATCCTCATTCATTTTTTATCCCATCAATCAGAACACCAGTGCTCGTTAGAGATGTCAGCTCTGACTGACATGGACAGTTCGACATGCAACTGTGAGATGGGAATTTTGTATGAGAATTAACTAAATAAATACTACACTATTTTCTATATTAGTTTGAGCTTTTGGCCAGAATATAATGTCTCATCAAAAACATGCTGGCCTTTAGTTATCTTACAAATACTAAGACTAAGATATCGAAAATATTGTCAAACCCCTGAATAATGTAGTTCTTCACCTGTTACTGTTTTGAAACTTGCACAGACATCTTATTCTCATTCTCTATTTATGATTCTTGTGACACATGCTTATTATCCGCCCCAGCAGCCTCACGTCACCCTTGTGTAACAGTGATGGGTGCTGTGCTGGACTGACAGGGCCCATGGGTGTTGCATCCCTCTGCGCCGCTGTACTTCATTATGATCCTGAATTAGCGCTCCCATCTGCCACTCTTCTGGCCTCTTCATTCACGCTCCAATAAACAACATGGTCAGTCCGTCTTGCATTCAACTAGCGACTAACATGCTACAGGCTATCATGCTAACAGCTACTCTGCCACCCTCCATGTTTACGTAGACATGTCACGATGAGGGTGGAGGGGCTGCACAGAGGGAGGGGTCAGAGACATCACTGGACAGTCCAACGTGGCTAAATGCCTGACTGAAAAGCAGAAATCTGAAAGAAGGTTCTACATAGAAGTGTTTGCTCTCATAAAAAGTGACCAGGGTATGCTTGAAATATTTAAAAGAATGCAAACATTTGCACGTGTGCTAAAATAAGCACACATACACCCCTCGACACGGCCACTGTTTTGGTGTGTTTGGGGACCTCAACATGGACAGTGTCTCCAGCTCAAATGCAGCAGTGGGAGAGGTTCAGATGGATTCTCATGAGTCTTTCTGCTGTGTAAGGAATGGACGTGCACGAGGACACCTGTCAACGTTACCTCGAGACCAGCATCTTTTTTCTGTTATCAGAGGCTTTCAGAAATTCTTACAATAAATGTTGGTAGCTAAATCTGTATGAATATGAGCAGCTCTGTCACATGATCAAGAAAAAGAAGCATTCCAGGTGTGAGGACGTCTTGTGTTGATCCATGGCCCTCAATGATGAAGATGGAGTGGACCATACCACTGTGTATGGACAGATACGGGCTTGTTTCACGTCCAGAAAAACACTTCTACTACCCTCATTTCTCTCCAGCAGCAGCCTGTCTCCTCCACATCTCCATGTGAAAGGGCTGTGCTCGGATGTTTCATTGGAAGTGCAGTTTTCCGCTGTCAGCAGAGGGAGGACAGCTTTAGCACCACATTATTCCCAGTGTGTCGTGCCACTTTGTTTTGGCTACATTTGTTTTGCCATCTTTTCATATCTGAGCGACTCTCCTTCTCCACGCCTCCCCTCGAGACACGAGGCTGCCCGCACGCTGCTGTATATTTTGTGGACAGATTAACATTCGGAGCCCCAGGAGCAGCAGGGAAAGTGCTTTATATTTTCAGGAGGCCTCTTGCATCACGCCAGAGTGGAGTTTTTCAGCCGATATATGGATCACCACACCACTTTCTGCAACACTTCACTTTTACCTCATATGTTATGCTTTAGAGCTGATTTTGTTTTGGTCCCTCACAGACTGGGTAAAGGATGTAGTCAGCAAGCTCCAGTTTGTGAGAATCTTTCCAAGGACAAAGGGATTGTTGTTACTACAGTACGAACACTAATACAATGCAAAATGTATATTTAGTCTTATCTGTTTTTCAGGGTTTTAAACTAGTCATTTCTGTTCTATATACAAATTTCCAACATAAAGGTCCACTAAGCTTGTTCTTTGCAGAGTGAATCAGTTTAAATTAGGCTAAGAACAATAGCTGCTAGCGCTGAAGTTGATTAGCTGCACAGAGAAGGTAATTTGATGAAACTAAAGCCAGGAGGCCGTGAAAAACACTTTAAAAACACTGGAGCACTCACTAAAGGTTAAGGTTAGGTTAAGATACACTTAATCTGCATTTGACCCGTCCTTCAACGCTGCGGGGGCACCTCGTTTGGAGCGGTGAGCACCGTATTGCAGAGCTCAGGGACCCATTGTTGTGATCTTGTTGCTAGTCGAGGTAATGAGACAACATTAGCGTGGCTGCACAGACTCCAAGACGACTCCACGGAAGAGGATGTTGAAAATACAAGTTTAACCCAGCGCCACAACACGGGGACAAGTGCAGGGTGACCAGACGTCCCTATTGACTCGAGACAGTCCCAGTTTGGAACCTTTGCATCCCCTGTCCCAGCAGATTTATCCAAAAAACACTGATCTGTCCCAGTTTTATATAAGATGTCCCACGTGTCTCTTGACCAATTTGATACCTGTCAATGGCTAAAATACAGAAAACCTAGCTAGAAATTGACCACAAGGGAGTCAAGAATGGACGTTTTATTCATACCAATCCGGGTATGTCCCAATGTTAAATTTTGACGCTCTGATCACCCTCGACAAGTGGCCGTGGACAACTGGGGACGTGTGTGTAGCGACATACCCCTTGCGGTGCCAATGGAAGTTTATCGCCAACTGCAGCGCTGTAATGGGATAAGTGCAAATATTCTGGAGTCCTAGACCAGACCAAGACCGTAAAAAGACCAGTCTCGAGCACTACGAACCCAACCACTAACAAATAATGAAAAGTTCAGCATTTGTGGTGGTTCATTTCTTTCCAAAATGGTGACTTGTCCAAAGAGTCCTTCAAAAAAATCGTGCTAGAACATCATAACCTCATCAACGACGACGATGTTTAAACGTGTGTGTGAATGGGCGAGTGGTTCCTTGATGTAAAGCGCTTTGAGTAACTTACAGGTGGAAAAAGCGCGATACAAAAATGTGACCATGAACCCAGCACAAGTGAAAACCCCGGAGAGCAGCTAATTAGTAAGAAAATTGAGTTAATTGAGTAAATTGGAGCTTGTAAACACCAAGAGTGGGCCGGTTCTCTGACTGAGGAGGACTTGTTTGTGTGCATGTTCTGATCTGATTAAGGCTAATGGAGCTTTCATTTGTGCTGGAGGGAGATGATGGGCAGTGATTGACAGCTCCGTCTGTCTCTGATCTGGTGTTTGTAAGTGGAGTGATCAGGGATGTACTGCGGCCAGCTGGGACAGGCCTGTGCGTGTACTTAGGCCAACAAGATAGTGGTTTGTATTGTTCTCCATAAAATGTACTTTGAGTAAATAATACTTATGATATTGAAAATGTATTGAATGTGCACAATTATGTATTTTGGAAGTAATCATATGAAGGTTTATTGACTGTGACTGTGAGGTTGGTGATATATTTACCTCCTCGAAAACATACCTGGAGTTGTGTTTATTATTAGTCTGTACTTGTGATGTCATGGAGCAGTAGTTTTCAAGTTAACAGCTACCTTTTTACCTTTTTTTTTCCAGTCGAGATTGCAATTCCAGGACAGAAATCATCCAAAAGATTCTAGTGAAAGTGTGTGGAGTTTAAAAACACAGTGGAGCACTTCCTGTATCACCACATGATGACATCACAAGGTGGAACACAGCGTTTTGAGCTTTGGAGATAGAGACAGACTAATAATAAAGTGTTACTCAAACATGTGTGAATGAAACAAAACACAACTTCAGGTCTGTTTTTGAGGAGGTAACAGTAAATTTTGTTAATTTTGTGTAGTATAGGACCTTTAAGTTTTTGTGGAGCCAGTCCCCATTGAGTAATAAGGTCCAACATTTGTTTATCTTAGGTTTGAACGGTGAATTTTCCATAGAGTTACATAGGCTCATGCCCATCATCTGCAATTATGTCATCATCAAATTGCAGAACGTGGATACAACCTGTTATTTCCAGTGACATCAAGCTGGGGGTGTTCTCCACGTATCTGTATGGTGGAATGTTCAGCAGTTACCATGGTGACACAATGCACACATTAGCAAACACTGTCAAAAATGATTATCTGAAAACTCAAAAGAAAAAAAGAATCCCGTGATCAATCTAAGCGATGTTTAGGAGTTCAATTTTCAACAAAAACGTGAGAGAGACTAACTGAAAAACTGTTGGCTAATGCTAATGCTAGCTAGCTTGTCACTGTAATGTTATTTGAGAGGGGCTTGTTTAACAGTAAAAATGATCTCACTTGTTGTAGTTCCAACTAAATCAGTTCTTTATGGTCAGACTGTGTTAACGCAAAACTCAGATTAAAGTCCAACAAAACCTCAGACAGAGCAGTGCTTACAGTTAGCATCACACCCCTAGGGAATGTTGACGACATCAGCTGCACAGTATCAGTTGTAATTTTTCTGTCAAGCACATTCCTGAGTACTTTAGATCCGCTGTATTTCACATGGAAGGCAAAATGATTATGAAACGATAAAAATGATAAATAATCCTAAACGTCCCCCCCCACACACACACCTGACGTGGCAGATTTCCGCTTAACCGGATGGGGCCTGCTACCTGCTAACGCGCGATCATAGCTAACAGCGCAGTTTTTTTTTTGTTTTTGTTTTATTTGCCGGGTGATTTCTGGCTTGTCTGTCGCCGGAGGTTTGTGTTCTTTGTACAATCTGTTCAAAGTGCGTCTGCGTCTTGTGCTGCACAGCCTGTTCCCTGTGGCGCTCTCAGATTTATGCTCGTGGCTTAAGTGGTCCGATGGAGAAGTGAATATACTGCAGCGCCGTAAACCATCACCGTCTAGGCTCCTTTTTAGCTTTTTAGCCAAATACGCATCGACTCAGGCTTGACGACTTATATTCAGGGCATAAATCACAAATACGGCCAATTTGGTGGAGAGGTTTTCAGGAGCCGAATCCAGCGTTTGTGACCTCTAAAACGGAGGCAGTAATGAAGAAAGAAGTGGTGTGTGAAGCCGTGCTCCCAGAGACCCACGTGTTGAGGAGGTGCGGCAGGTATGATGCCGTTTGGACCGTCACAAATGGCAAAATCACCAAAACTGCAAAATACTTAGGTAATGTGATGTCCTTTGCAGAGAACTAAATGTCTCGGCGTCTCAATTCGAGGTTTATGATCTAGAAAACATGCGAACCTTGTAGTTTAGACTAATGTCAGGATAGTAAAACGTCTATCAATACCGATTCCTTTAACACATTGATAATAAAAAAACAATCTTTCTTTAGACAATAGAATGTGATGTACAATATTAAATCATCGTACTTTCTGTAGAGGCCCTTTTGCAGGCTCTGATGAACGTTGAAGCAAAGACAAGAGTTTATTTCTTGCAAGAGGTAGTATAATGGGTCCGACAGCATTTCCTGTTAATGTCAGACCCCAAATTATGGAAATCACCAGGTTTATATAGTTTTAGATGACCAGAGGACACACATTTCAAAGTAAAGATGTGACACTCCTACTGAGGTGTGATACATTTCAAAGAAAAGAGACCTCAAAGTCAGCTGTTTGGTTGCATCTATCAGCATATTCATTATCAATAGTAATATACACTCACCTAAAGGATTATTAGGAACACCTGTTCAATTTCTCCTTAATGCAATTATCTAATCAACCAATCACATGGCAGTTGCTTCAATGCATTTAGGGGTGTGGTCCTGGTCAAGACAATCTCCTGAACTCCAAACTGAATGTGAGAATGGGAAAGAAAGGTGATTTAAGCAATTTTGAGCGTGGCGTGGTTGTTGGTGCCAGACGGGCCGGTCTGAGTATTTCACAATCTGCTCAGTTACTGGGATTTTCACACACAACCATTTCTAGGGTTTACAAAGAATGGTGTGAAAAGGGAAAAACATCCAGTATGCGGCAGTCCTATGGGCGAAAATGCCTTGTTGATGCTAGAGGTCAGAGGAGAATGGGCCGAGTGATTCAAGCTGATAGAAGAGTAACGTTGACTGAAATAACCACTCGTTACAACCGAGGAATTCAGCAAAGCATTTGTGAAGCCACAACACACACAACCTTGAGGCGGATGGGCTACAACAGCAGAAGACCCCACCGGGTACCACTCATCTCCACTACAAATAGGAAAAAGAGGCTACAATTTGCACGAGCTCACCAAAATTGGACAGTTGAAGACTGGAAAAATGTTGCCTGGTCTGATGAGTCTGGATTTCTGTTGAGACATTCAAATGGTCGAGTCAAAATTTGGCGTAAACAGAATGAGAACATGGATCCATCATGCCCTGTTACCACTGTGGGGGCTGGTGGTGGTGGTGTAATGGTGTGGGGGATGTTTTCTTGGCACATTTTAGGTCCCTTAGTGCCAATTGGACATCGTTTAAATGTCACGAGCTACCTGAACATTGTTTCTGACCATGTCCATCCCTTCATGACCACCATGTACCCATCCTCTGAGGGCTACTTCCAGCAGGATAATGCACCATGTCATAAAGCTCGAATCATTTCAAATTGGTTTCATGAACATGACAATGAGTTCACTGTACTACAGTGGCCTCCACAGTCACCAGATCTCAACCCGATAGAGCATCTTTGGGATGTGGTGGAACGGGAGCTTCGTGCCCTGGATGTGCATCCCACAAATCTCCATCAACTGCAAGATGCTCCTGTCAATATGGGCCAACATTTCTAAAGAATGCTTTCAGCACCTTGTTGAATCAATGCCACATAGAATTAAGGCAGTTCTGAGGGCGAAAGGGGGTCAACCACCGTATTAGTATGGTGTTCCTAATAATCCTTCAGGTGAGTGTAAGTAACAAGTGCTGATATTTTGACAAGATTAGCAAACAAAAAGGGAATAAAAGGGTTTACATGAACATTTTTTTAACACTGTCTTTGACTACTAAACCAAATGTGTTTTAGTTACAAGACCAAGTGATTTCTAAAAGGTAAAATAATCTCAATATTTGAATTTCCTTTACATCACAAAGACACTAGGTTTTGTGTTTCCTAAAAAAAAAAAGATGCAAATGCCTTTTTTTTCCCCATGCAATCCTCTAACACTATCAAAAGGCTGTTCCTCCTCACATATGCAACACCGGCTGCACTAATTTCCTCCCCTTTAACAGGCACAGGTGAGGCCCAGGTGAGTCACAACATGGAACCAGTGACACCTAGAGGCTGGAGGTACATTTTGGCCACTACACTTTCTTTTACACTTTCTCTTTTCTGTCAGCTTAAAGACGCAAAAGAGACATATTTTTCCATTGCCAATTATTCAACCCTAAAACGTGATTGTTGTAGTTTGAAAGGAGGTTAAGTCTGTAGATTAATATGGCAAGTTTGTGGATAAAAAATAATAAGATACAGCTCAAGATCATTCTAAAGCTATTCAGGAAAGGTTCATTTGTGTCCTGTGAATGATGATGTCAAATGAGCAGTTTCTAGGCTAGTTTTAGTATTGATTAGTATCTAATTTTTGATACTTTTGACAACCCTAGTTTAGACAAGTGACTTTTAAACTGTGAAACAAAGACTCCTTTTTGTACTCTTCTAGTGATACTTAGATTCCTGTGCAACTTTGACTGTGTTTAACTTATGTATTGTCGCTTTTTCCACGTCGTTGGCCTTTGTGTTAATCTTCATTTCAAACTTTAAAGGGACGTATTACGATATTTTCTATCTATGTTATAGTTTAGTTTCCTCATCACAAACAGACCTGGAGCTGTGGTTTCTTTCATTTATATGTTTAACACACAAACCCTGCATATTGAGACTGAGTTCTTCTCTTAAACCGAAAACACTCTGTTCCACCTTGTGATGTCATGCAGTAATACAGGAAGTGCTCCACTGTGTTTTTAAACTCCATACACTTTCACTAGAATCATTTAGGTAAATGTCACCTCTGGAATTACCAATCTCTACTGCGCTACAGGTCAAAAGTAGCTGTAACTACCACTTCATGACATCACAAGGTGGAACAGAGCATTTTGAGATTTTCGAGGTCTTATATGACACAACTGAAGACCTTTAAGTTTTATTGTGTAGCTCACTATTCTTATGGAGGGTTTCATTGCCGGCTTGGTGGTCTCCATGATAATTGCTTTACCTGGAATGTTCCACAGTATGGCGTTAAATTACAGGTAAAATCTGAATAGGCGACACTTGAGGCGCAGTGGAAATGTTGCTATAGCTACATTTGAATTACCCTTGGGATCATTGTACCTCTCATTTATCTCCTCACATATAATTTTGAGCGATAAACACATCCAAAATGAAACAAATGCTTGACGGATTCTGTAAATGCCATACTGTGGAACATTCCAGCTAAAACAATAAACGGAGACGAGCAGGTGGCGGTATCCTGATGGTAACAGTTAGAAAAGCTGGGGTACGTGATTTAGGAGACAGCAGTTTAAGGTTAAAGTACACTACTCTATCGGGACAGTGAGGCAGGGGTGAACCACCAATCAGCTCATCCCAAAGACTCATAACGGCACGAGGCTCTTTGTCAATAAAACGCTTTACGTTTAGAGGCGCACAGCGGTACTGTTTTTTTACGATAAACTCTACAGGGCTAAACATACATTTTCTCATTGTCAGGAGAAAAGCTCAAAGTCATTGTTTAGTCCTAGTTTAGACCTGATTCTGTCCTAATATAAACCAGACCTAGTCCTTTAAAAACAGGAATATTACACTTCTGTGGCGTATTAACTGCTAACACGTAACATATTTAGATCACCACGTTACCTTTTATTGTTTTGAAAAAGTTATATTCTGAAAAAACAGTGTATTAACATGTTTAGTCAGTTTTTGGCGCTTTAGGTCCATCTCTGTGCTAAGTCACTCCCCCTTCAGAGCGTTATCTCTTTATAATCGGAGTGCATCCCGCTAATGAAACTACTGCACATCACGTCGGGTTTGTGAAGTTGTAGTCTATTGTTTTGTGTCCTGCTTTTATACATTTATAGAGACTTATCGTGTGGGGGCATGGGCGACGTAGGTTTGTGGGCGGAGCGTCGTACAGAATCTTACAGCGAACCATGAGGAGGATGGAATAGGGCCAGGACAAATCGCTAAATTACTCAAACATGCGTGGGTGAGATCTAAAACCTCTTCAGGAATTTTTTTCGATGAGGGAAGGTTATAACATACTGCTCTATTCAAACGGAGAAGGCTCATGACCACCCTCCGCTTGGCCCCGCCCTCCTGCACTGACCTGTCCTGGAGCAGTCATCGTGCCCACACCCTGCGGCTGGGCGTAGATCCGGTGACTGTATCCCAGCGTGGGACAGCCCGTGTGGTGCAGGATTATGGGCCCGGTGCAGGGACAGTGTCAGCCCCCAGCGGAGGAGAGCCAGCCGGTCAGAGGGCTCACCGCTGACCTCCATCTGCTGCTCACCTGCTCCACCTGCTGGGGGCGGCGCTAATCCCCCCACCTCCTGCCGACCGCACATATTCTGTCACAGAGAGAGGGAGGTGGCAGTTGAGATTGTTTACCAAAGCGTGTGCCCAAAGCTGCGGACATGACCCGGGAGAGTGTACAGGAATGTCCACCGGAGCAAACACGGACACAAGTAGGACTGCAATATACTATAGACAGACTTATGTACAGGATTTAAAAAAACAAAACAACAAAAACATCTACATAACTTAAGAACATCGAGGTGCATCATGTAATTATGTAGAGGAGAGTTCACCGCCTGCTTGTCTCCATGGATACGTTATTGCTTTGCCTGGTATGTTCTGCAAAATACGGCATTAAAGTTTCAGTGGCGAAAAGTAGGTAGAGCCAGCAGGTCATTACAGGTCAGATCTGTGGAGAGAGACACCACTTACAGTATTGTGAGGATGTTCGTTCCTAGTGTTAAGCGTCAAAGAGGAACAAGAATCTAAAATATAAAGTCAGAAGAGTTTACTGAGTCTCACATCGGTACAGGTAACAGCACAGCTAGGCTAAAGTGAACGGAGCAGGTTTGGGTTCTTATTGTTCATTGTTAAACGTGGAAACTTTATAGCAAGAATGTATGTTTTGAATGAATGAGTACAATAACGCAATAAAGATGGAACATTTCAGGCATGCTGCACTTTTTGTTGTGCTTTACTTATTTACTACGCAGTGTTTTATTTTCCCAAGTGAAATTCTTAAGGACAATAAATATTGAATCTGAAATAGAGATTAGAGTTTTGGTCCAGAGCTCGACCCCGGGCTCCACACACTCTCCACACTCAGAGCAGCCACTGTGCTTTATCTCAATGTAAAATGTGTTGCCCCGAAGTAAATAAAGTGATCAAATACACAATGTGGGTGGAGGAGGTGCATGAAGGAAAGAGTGTGACGAGACACAGACAGGCTGAAAGAGAGTGACAGGAGCAAGGGAGAGAGATAGTGTGGTCAGGAGCAGTGCTTCTGGTACTGGAGACACACAAGTCAATTACTACACTCATGCAAACACATGAACCTTTGTCAGGGGTGCTTATTCTGACACTTAAACTCAGCACAAAATGTAAAAAATACAGTAAGCATATTTAAGTTTGTGTTAGTTTGGTTTTGCCCAGCACTGGCCCAGGTTAAGCCTTGGTTCAGGTCCTGGTTTAGTCCTCCTCTCCAGCTGTAGACCAGGTACAGTCTTACTTTCCTCTGCTTTAGATCTACTTGGTTCAAAGAAACCCTCTATGTCCCATGTGGTTTGGTTGGCCATGGTAAAAACCGTATGACTCCACTCTGACTCGTCTGAATTGTTACAATAGAACAGAACAGCATTTCTGGCTGCTGGTTCAACTCAGACGCCATGATCCAAACTGAGCTGTGTATTCAGATTAAACAAAGAGCTTCTTTTGTTCCATTCTCTGTTTAATGTTGATTTCAAAGCGGAGGTTTTGGAGGACTCCCCACAGAACTTCAGTCAGCCCAGTTCTGTCACACGTCTGTTCAGTTTTTTTTTATTACTGTCTCATCTCCAGCTCCAGTCAGGTATACAGCTAACAAAATCTGTTTCCCCTCCACTATGGGAAGAAACCCTTGTCGTAATGTATACACCAAGTACAGAGCCGTCCAATCAGGTTTGTTTCAGTGACACATGGGGAACAGAGAAGCTCACTTGTCATCTATCATTTAGAACAAAATCAAATTCCTTTCAAAGCGCAGCCAATAAGACCTCTGCTTTTGGCGCTTACTTTGGGGCTGACAGGAAATAAAAAATACTTTATTGTTAGCTACAGGCAGTGTGCAGGGGATTCATTTAGTCACAGTGTGCTGCTTTTATAATATTCTCACACATTTTACACATTTACAAAACAGAAAATCTACTACCCAAACTTTATGATAGTTCCTGTTTTGTCCCCAGTTGGACCCGCTGTTTCCTATTGGCCTTTTCGCGTCTGTGGGCGGGGTTTATTGTTCAGGAATCAGAGACCCTTTACCAAACCCCTCGCACTACCCCTGCTGTGAAGTCGTCTTTGGAGGTCCCATCGTCCCTGTGTCCCTCTGCTTTAGATGCACTACACTCGCTCCAACTTCTTCTTGAGTTTAATGGCGAGCTGTGTATAAACGCCACCTTCAGGGTTATTTTAGTATTTGTGCTGTGTATATATTATATTAGCAGTATACAAAAAATAAACATTAACACCATGAATATTCACAAATATTCCCTTTTACACCAATGTCTTTATACAGTTTCTTCTCTCAGCATGTGGTCCAAATCTTCAGCAGTGATACTTGTTCGAACAAATGTGGCACGTACCAGCCCAAAACTGTCGCCAGTGCGAATAGTTTTATATTTAATCATCTCTTTTCATTTCATATCTTAAGAAATGTTAAGTGTGTTTAAATGGTGTAAGTTCAGATCAGGCTCATCTCACATCTTGCCAGTGAGTAAAAAATATCAACCATATTTATCTTTTCTGTGTAATCCCTCAGTCGTCCAGGTCCGATCCACAGCAAAAGACGAAGTTTAAATCTGTCAGCTGGACAAATCGTTGTAGGAGTGAAGACGTTTCGCTGCTCATCCAAGCTGCTTCTTCAGTTCTGGTCAAATTACTGGTGGACACTGCTTTATATCTATCTGAAAGGAAGGGATAACTACACTGAAACTGTAAACACCTATTATCTCCAGTTTCAGCCTTAATGACCCTATTCAACCTTTAATGGCCCTCCGATTGTTCTTTTTTCTTTTTATTTGCTTTGGGTCTGAGTATGGAATCATAGATCATTCAAAGGAGTGGTCAGTGGCTTTGAGATGGAGATGTACAGCAGACTGGGGTCCTGAGGAGCTCTCTCGTTGGTGTTGGTACATTCTCTTATGGATGGCTGTTTAGTTTCTCCAATGTACCGCGGTATATACCCAAAGCAAACAAAAAGAAACACAAGAGAACAATAGGGGGGCTATTAAAGGTTGTATTGGGTCGTTGAGGCTGAAACTGGAGACAATAGCTGTTTACAGTTTCATTGTAGTGAGCCCCTTCCTTCAGACAGATATAAGACAGTGTCCACCAGTAATCTGACCAGAACTGAAGCAGCGAAATGTCTTCACTCCTACAACGATTTGTCCAGTTGACAGATTTACGCTTCGTCTTTCATATTTATCTTGCTTCAAATTTATTTTCCAGACCCGACTAAATGGATATTCATTCTCAGTACCATTTTCTCTTGTTTATAAATGGATGACCTCACTCATGTCTAAACTATGACAATAATAAACTTGTTTGGTGTGTGTTGCATGTGGAGCTGCTCTCTGGTGTTACGTACACCTGTGTAGGGACCCCCACACCTCTCTCACAGTGAAGGGCCTCACAAAATGATCCAGCCCCTCTCCCTCGGTGGATCATTTTGGACCCACTCCCCTTTGGAGGAACTCGCAAAACCGAGTGTGAGGGCAAAGCGAAGGGAGACGTTTGGGACAGAGGATGAGGATTTGAGGATTTGATGGGTCGATTGCTCCTGCTTTGGTATCTCAGATCTTTATTGCAAATCTATCCACTGTGAATTTTGACAGTTGAATTTGAGTGTTTGAAAATATATGTGCTGAATATTTATAAGGTGATTTTTTTTTACTCCCTTTGTTACTTTCAACAGCATTTAAAAATTTGAAATCTGATGAAACAAATGTGTTTCAGACATGTTTTTTTGAGCAGGTTTAAACCATGTTTAGTCCTTATTCAGTTCTGTCACACGTCTGTTTAAAGTTTTTTACAGTCTCACTGCTCCAGTCAGGTATACAGCAAACAACAGCAGTTTTTCCTCCTCCCCATGTGGAACTACAGCACGATGTGCAGGCCTGTATCTGAAATGTTTTGACAGGCACGGAGCGCTCTGCCAGAGTCTAGCTCCTGCTCCTCCGTGGCACACAGGCGCGGGATAAACAGAGGAGAGGCCTGGAGAGCTCAGGTTAAACGCCCTGACACCACCTCTGCTACCGCTGGTTCATTTCCAAAACATGGGATGCAAAAGTGTGGAGTTAAAATTCTGCTGTGCTCTGGGAGATGTGTCCAATTAGATCCTGTAGCGGAGGTGAATAGTGAATATTTGCACTTCTGTAATGACACGACAGATATGGAATGTGTTTAGAGATGTTGCCAGATACTTTTTAGCAGAAAAGAATATATTTGTGTCAGATTTGTCACCATGGAGTAAAATTGTATGCGCATTGACATAGAAAAGAAGTGACACAAGATTTTTGCACTGAGTTCATAAATGTTTACTTGGAGTATGTAGCCAATGCGCTTAAGCAACTACAATATCAACTGAACCTGGGGCCTGTGCCTTTAAACGAGGTTTTAACCATGTTCTAACTAGGGATAGGAAAAGATTAAAATTTAGACTCACGAGATTAACAATATTATCACAATAATTATTACTCTTGACTATAAAAAACACACAAATCAACCTGAGAAAGCCCCCAGAAAAAGGATATGTCAAAGGATATGCTGGCATCAGCTGTGCAAAATGCTCTTCAACAACAAAGTCGACACAAACACATACACATTATTCATACAACTAACACTAACTACATTCATTAATTTACTTCACATGGTTTGTTTGTCTAACAATGCAGGATGGTTGTCTCATAAATGTTTGCAAGTTACTCATGTTTGCCCTTGGAGCTGCACATTTTTTTCGTCAGTCTCTGCAGATTGGTGGCTCATCGCATCGTTGGTCTTGTGTTTCAAAGCCATAATAATTCCACACATCAGATTTCACCTTCTTGAATGGACGGTATAAATGTGTGGCGTCATCCTGATCCACTGCCTGCCCAGTAGCCATGACGGTGACTGAGTTGAAGAACCATCCCCAATTCAGAATAGGCAGAAGCTAACAAGTTTCATTGCTATGATTAAGGGCAAACACCAGAACTAACATCAACTTTTTCTTTGGTGGTTTTTGGTGTACTTTATTTTCAATGCAAAAGTGGTTCATTTTACCTCACTTGTAATGTATTTTGTATTGATAATGTTGGAAAACTTTAATAACTCCATGTTCCCTGCATTGTTACAGTAAACGCGTTGTTTACTCTGTCTTGTATATGGTGAAACTAGCATCGTAACTCATTTGAGCAGGGATCAATACTAAAATTCAGAGGACGGTAATGAAGTTTTCCTGAATAGCTTTAGAAAGATCTTGAGCTGTATCACAACGAGTATAAGACCACATAGACTAGAATACGTCCATGGAGCACTGTGGAACGTATCTGGACAACTGAGGGGTTACACTGATATAAGACGTCACGGTAATATAAAAAAGTACTGATTACATTCTATGGTCTAAATAAAGTGTTATTTCCATTGTCTTTCTGATACCGGAACTGGTATTTAGTATTACGTCTATACTATCAAAATCAACTAGTCACTGCAGCAGATGACATCACCAGAACGTACTTTACTTCTTAGATTTTTACTTCTTAGATTGTGTTTTTAGGGTTGAAGCCGTCCTTTGCAGTGTCACAGTCCGACGCAAAAGCCCCTAACTGCTCTCACTTATTGCTTGAGACGCAGCCTCTGTGTGATGGGCATTGATGGGCAGGAAGTTGGCGTACTCTGGCTCCTCCAGTGCTATCAGCTCTGTGCCCACTGCAGATTGACTGGCGAGGGCTTGGCATGGCGCCGCGCACAGCCCATTCCGCCACAGCCATTGTCCACTTTAATTGCTCCACAAAAGAGAAGACAGAGAGAGGAGAGGAGCTTCGGCTAACGAGCTGTCTGCCAGTCTGTTACGGCGGGCAGATAGCGCACGGCTTATGTTTTCTATGGACACATGGCTTATTGCACTTTTTCTTATCGAGTTAGAAAAGTACTCCAAAGTGTGACTAGAAGTAAAACTGCTTCTACTGCCAATAACACCACTATTACAACAACTACTACACAATTAAAGCTAAGAGACTGTAAAGCGTGTTTTACTAGCTACCACTGCCACTACTACTACTGAGATATTTATACTTTACTTTTGAGTACTTCCAGCAAGCAGTTACCAACCAATTCCAATTCCATTAACTGGACAAAAAGTGTTTTTTTTTTTTAGAGTGAAGACGTTTTGCTGCTCATCCAAGCCACTTCTTCAGTTCTGGGTAGAATACTTGTGGACACTGCCTTATATCTGTCTGAAACGAGGAGCTAACTCCACTGAAACTATCACACCTACCGTTTCAGTTTATTAGCTAGGTCTAATGAGTTACACTAAATGTGCACTGTGCCTGAGTCATATTTTGCATAATCATTCAGGCCCCTAATGGGAGCTCTCATCTATTAGCATACTGGTTGTCAATATTGTTTTCCTTGTTTGGATTTAGGTCAGAGGATCTAGTTAAAAATAGGAGATAAATGATGTCTAAGCCTCCCATTCCTGTTAAAATGGCATGTTTTGTTAGGAAAGACAATCCATCTTCTAACTCCCTTCTCAATCCATTTCTTTTCTCTGGCTAAGATCTGTACCTCACTGTCTTCAAAGCAGTGGTTAGTGTCTTTGAGATGGAGATGTACAGCAGACTGGGGTCCAGAGGAGCTCTTGTGTCGGTGCATTCTGTCCTGGAGTGGCTGTTTATTTTCTCGAATGTAACTCTCACCTTTCTGCACTCTGCACTTTTCACTACACTGAATGGAGTAGACCACATTACTTTGTTGGCTTTGTGGCTCGAGGTTTTGTCCTTTGGGTGAACCAGTTCCCGTTTTAAATTGTAGGTTTGGAATAGACTGGGATTTCATGCTGTCTGAAAATCCTCAGACACCAGCTGTGTAAGGAATAGTTACATCTTTCCTTCTAGGTTCAGATTCCATGTTCTGTTTTTTTTAGCTCTTTAAATTCATTGAAGGCCCATTCTGGATATCCACAAGCCGAGAGGGGCTTTCTGTACGTGTTGTTCTTCTTTCACTTTTCCCTCTGTGCTTGTAGGAACCACTTGAGGCCTGCGTTGTGGTGTTCAAACAACTCCGAGTTTATGCTGCAGTGGATGGTGTAGGTGGTGTAGACACATACCTCACAGCTTATGCTTTCTATGGACATACTGTGTAGAGTTGTTGTGGAAAGAAATATACTGACTACTACTACTACTACTACTACTACTACTATTAAACCTATCTTCTTAATACTACTACAACTACTACAAGGCAGATGACACACATGGATGTTTGTTGTTATTGAGTGAGAAAGTACCAGCTACTACCACTGTATTTACTAACTCTAACTATAGCTACTACTATTTGGACCACCAGACCTTCAGCCACATTGAGGCCGCAGAAATTCTCCATCTCAAGAGTCAACCATGCCAGATAAAATGTCAAATACAAAAAAAGACTCGTTATCCAAATTAGAAGTTATTCTGCTATATCCTGAGTCCTCCCCGCACTTGCCAACAGGAGGTGCCAGACGAGTGGGTGTCTCCTGTCCTCATGCCTCTGTGACCTCAGCCTTCTGCTTTTAAAACTTTAAAAGGTTTCCCTCGAGATCAGGAAATCAGGACCTTGGACAGCTACACTATTTGATTTACATGTTGTGCGGTCATAGACTGTATAAAGAAATAAAGTGAGTGTGACGTCACCCGTAGCGTTCGGCTTCAGTCGAATGAAGTTCATCGAGGCCAGTGGTTACAGAGGCGAATTTGGAGCTGAGTTCCAACTGCGAGTATCATAGCAACCAAAGAGCCAATCCGGAGTCAAGCTGTTGAAGGTAACGCCCCTTCCTGCCTGGAGCACTGGTTTAGCAATGCTGTCAATCAAATTTGTTGCTAATGCTCGCTAAATAAAACACCAGGATCATGTAGACCAAAATGAAGAGGCTCACTGCAGCAGTTACTGAGAGAGGAGTGACAGTTTTTCAATGTAAATTCATTGAAGCCTGAGTCGATGGATCCAGAAGCGCGTCTATACTCACATCCTATTTGGAACACGGTGTCCTATGTCCATTCATATATAGAATCTATAGCAAGAGACGAAGTCTAAATCTGTCAACTGGACAAATTGTAGTAGGAGTGAAGACGTTTTTCTGCTCATCTACTTCTGCTCATTCTTCAGTTCTGGTCAGATTGCTGCTGGACACTGCCTTATATCTATCTGAAGGGAGGAGCTAGCAATACTGAAACTGTAAACAACTATTGTCTCCAGTTTCAGCTGAAACTACTTTATTGAACCTTTAACAACCTTGCTATTGTTCTCTTTGTTTGCTTTGGGTCTGATGATGGGGTTATAGATGGGGGAGAGATTGTGGGCCCCATTTCTGTTCAAGGAAGGATTGTCTTTCCTAACAAAATAGCTTCTTTAACTCCCCTCTCAAATCATTTTTTCTGTGTGTGTGGTATAAATATGCCAGTACATTGTAATAGCTTTGTTACTTTATGTTGCTAAAATAACACATTTCCACTGTTTCCAGCACAGATACACAGATTATAACCCTCACTACTTCTGTGCACCATGTTACATGAAATAGCTTTTTTCCATTTTAACATACCAATGCACACGAGGCCACTCATGTATCGACACATGACACGTGTCCTTTATGCACAGTTTGTATATAGAAGTGAACTAACAGAGTGTTGCCCACAGCATTCAGCTCCAGATAAATGAAGCCAATTGATGCTAGCAGTTATAGCGGCTAATTTGGAGCCAAGTTTGGAATTCCAAGTTCATGTCTTTCATAGCGACTAAAGAGCCAATGAGAAGTTCAAAGGGGCAGGCGCTAAGCAACAAGACGTGATAGCGGTCGGTCAAACCTACTGTTACTGCAAAATTAAGGTTGACATATTGATTTACAGACAAAGTCGCCAAATAAAAACCCAGGATCATGTAGAGCAGGTTAAAATTAACGTTTTGAGGATGGGATGAAGAGCCTGACAGCAGCGGTTACAGAGAGAGGGTAAACCATTTTTCAATAGAACGTGAGTTGAGCCGATGGAGCCAGATCTCATCCATGCTCACTTCCAATCTGGAACGCGGTGGCTAGCAGGATAGCTATTTCCGTCCATGCTTTTACGCCATCTGCAGCCATATTGGATCAAGACGGTAATGTAAACCAAAATGAATACAGAAACTTTTCAAATATTAGAACAGTTTATCAGGCAGTAAACAAAGTTAGCTTGTTCCTGGTGGTATCTACATGACTTTAACGCAAACGTCAGCATCATTGTTCATTATTTCCTTCTGCCCAACTTCAGCTAACTCAACGTGGGCCACCTCTTGTGCCTTGTGCCGGCGGAGTCAGTGCTGAGCTGTCACAATGCCCTTTCTCTGCTAACGAACTTCTGAAAACCCCACAGGAACTTGCCCAAACTCGGAAGTGTCCTCCAAACAATGCCACTGCAACGGGGTCAAGAGGTCACCGCTGTCTAGGCTTCTTGCTAATGATGCCGCTAACTGCTGAGAAAATCGGCTGGGGAGTTTTGCTGACGCAGACGAGCAAATAAACAAAACAAGATCTTGAACGGCCCCCGATCTAATTTAATATCACCGTTTTCTTTTTTTTATGAAGTCCTTAACGCTCCCAACCACCCTCTTAATTCTCAGAGATACACTTCCAATTAAAGCCTTCATTATAAGGAACCCCATCTCGTACACGTGACGCTAAGTGCTAGCAGTTTAGCGCAGGGTACAGTGGTCTGGTTGTTAATGATGATTTATAATCTAATAACACATTTGTCCAATCGCACTTATTAGCATAGCAGCGCCGGTCCAATTAGCTCGTGTGATTAGCATGCCAATCAATGGATGGTAATGATCAGACTTATGAAACAATGATACGCTCCACACGCTACAGACGTCTACAGAGCGCGGGATGAGCCATATGAGGACACGAAACGAAGGAGGGATGGAGGAGGGGTGAAGAAAGAGGAGAGGAGAGGGAACATGAGGTGAGAAGAAAGCAAGAAAGGAGGAGACAGAGAGAGAGAGAGGGGAGGAGGTAAGAGGACAAGAGACGAGACGGGTAGAGAGAAGGACAAGGTAGACAGAGAGAGAGAAGGTAAGAGAAGAGGAGACAAGTGAGGAGGTATGAAGAGAGCGAGGGTATGAGGAGAGGAGGCAAATAGAAGAGGTATGGAGAGAGAGAGAGACTGTGTAAAAGAAGAGGAGGTTATGAGAGAGAGAAGATATGAGGATAAGAGACAAATAGAGGAGAGGAGGTAAGGAGAGAGAGGGTATGAGGAGAGGAGACAAATTAGCGAAGAGATATGGAAAGAGAGACCAGGTAAGACAAGAGGAGGTTAGGAGAGAGAAAGAGATGGTAAGAGAAGAGCGAGAAGCTAAAAGGACAAATTGAGGAAAGGAGGTAAGGAGAAAGAAACAGGAGGTAAGGAGATGAGGAGGGAAGGAGAGAGAGAGAGAGAGGACAGGAGACTAGTAGAGAGAAGTTAAGGATAGAGAAAGACAAGGTAAGAGGAGAGAAGGTAAGGGAAGAGAGAGAAGATCAAAGGACAAATTGAGGAAAGGAGGTAGAGTGGAGAGAGAGAGACAAGGTTGGAAGAGAAAGAAGGTAAGAGGAGAGGAGACAAGCGAGGAAGTAAGAAGAGGGAGAGAGTGTATGAGGAGAGGTGACAAATAGAAGAGGTATGAGGAGAGAGAGACCTGGAAAGAGGAGAGGAGGCTAGGAGAGAGAAGGTTAGGATGTAAGGGAGAGAGAGAAGATATGAGGATAAGAGGCAAATAGAGGAGAGGAGGTAAGGAGAGACATATGAGGTAAGGAGAAAGAGAAAGTAAGAGGAGAGGCAACAAGAATAGAGGAGAGGAGGTATGGGGAGAGAGAAGGTAAAGGAAGAGAGAGAAGATAAAAGGACAAATTGAGGTAAGGAGAACGAGAGGGGAGGTATTTAGATGGAGAGGAGGTAAGGAGAGAGAGAGAAAGAGAGAAGGTAAGAGGACAGGAGACTAGTACAGAGAAGTTAAGGATAGAGAAAGACAAGGTGAGAGGAGAGAAGATGAGTAGAGAGAGGAGAGAGACAAGGTTGGAAGAGAGAGAGGGTATGAAGAGAGGATACAAATAGAAGAGTCATGAGAGAGAGAGAGAGAATATGAGGAGAGAAGACAAATAGAGAAGAGTTATGGAGAGAGAGAGACCAGGTAAGAGGAGATGAGGTTAGGAGAGAGAGAAGGTAAAAGGACAAATGGAGGAAAGGAGGTAAGGAGAAAGAGAAGGGAGGTATTTAGATGGAGAGGAGGTAAGAAGAGAGAGAAAGTAAGAGGAAGAGGGGATGAGTATATCGGAGAAGAGGTAAGTGGAGACAGAGAGAGAGAAGGTAAGAGAACAGGAGACTAGTAGAGAGAAGTTAAGGACAGAGAAAGAGAAGGTAAGAGGAGAGGAGATGAGTAGAAGGATGTAAGAAGTTGCAGTGTAGAGTCACATGTCACTCATACAGTTTCTTAGATGCGTAATGACAATGACACAGATAACAACAGTACTGAAGGCTGAAACGGAGAGGAGAAACAGAGCTGACAGTTCTGCTTTTCTGTTAAATGCACATCATTCAGTATCATTAAGTTCTTTCAAAGCACATTTCACATTCACATATTTGCCGTTGCATCGTTGCTTTATTCTAGGAGTGTCTAGACTTTAAAATCATTAAAAGCTGCAGAAAAACAGCGACCTCTTTTCAGTGACAGAAAAGACTTTCCTCATGCGCTGAAACGGGAGGACGACGACGTGGAAATGTATTTGCACTTTTCAGCCAAAGTGCTCTCGATTTGGACGGTGAAGAGTATAATATAATACAAGTGATTTTGGCGTCCTTGAAGACTTGCTTTTATGGCGCTGAAGACGTGTGGACATTTTGTGAGGAAGTGATGGATCAAAGGTGATGATTTGTGCAGAGGTTTACGCATATGTCATCTTATTCTTTTTTAAGTTTCATCTACTCGAAATTCAATATTTGGTTAATCTGCCCTCGTTTATTCCGCTGTTTATGAAAAAATAACGGTGCTTCTTCGGGATTGTGAGTTTCAGCATACAAAAGCGCAGGTTATTAGCAAACTTCAAAGACTACGAAAAAAAAGCTTTATTTCCGTGCCTAATAATTGACCATGGAAGAAGCGGAAACAATAAGATGTCTGCTTGTCTCTCTTCTTCATGTTTCTGTTTGCATTTCTCAGTATCAGCCTCAAGAGCTCTTAAATGTCTCCGTCTAGCCGCAAGCACACGCTCCTCTGACTCACGAAGGTACTGGAAAAGAGTGTTAAAAGTTGTTTTTCTTCTGGTTAAAGTTCAGCGGCTCACGTATTCCACGCGCTGGGTTATATGTGAATGGTGCAAACACTGCGACGCTCTGGTACTAATCTTTACCTGTTATTTTGAACGTGAATAAGACCGTTTACAACCAACCTCTGCCCCTGTGCCTCCAACTTTTAAAAGAGGAACGTTTTCAAAAGGGTTCATCTGGAGAGAAGAGAGTAAATGAAGCTGTACCGGTCAGAGAGCACTTCTGCAGCACTTATGAGAAGCAGAGTTCACTAACGGCACACCACACGAGGTAAAGAACTTGAGAAGAATCGCTCTAAATCCAACTTTGAGAGTGAAATAATCATAACAGTAAAGTAAATCCATATCCTCACCCTATGACTGTACAGTGTGTGAAAAAGTAGGGTGGCCATCGCTGTCTGTTAGAAGAAGGGGCGACAGTAGCTCAGCTGGTGGAGTGTTCGTCCACTGATCCAAAGGTTGGCGGTTCGTGCTTGTGTGTCATGGACTTTATATACACTGCCTGGTCAAAAAAGTCGCCACCAAAAACAAAAAAAAGGTCACACATTAAAACTTTGTTAGACTGCCTTTAGCTTTGATTACAGTCAGGCGGTATATAAATGGACATAACTAACCTGCAAGCCACCAGAGTCCAACTAGGAAGTGAGCATGGGCGCCATTCCGGTTCCATCGACTCCAATTCACTTCACGTTGAAAAACTGTCACCCCTTTCTCCGTAACTTCTGCTGTCAGGCTCGTCATTTTGCTCTACATGATCCTGGGGTTTTTATTTCACTATTTTGTCCGTAAATCGAGATATGAACATTAATAACAAACAAAACGGGCGCCTTCCTTCCCCGACGTTGCTCTTGTTAGAATCGGCTCTCCAGATTGGCTCTTTGGTCGCTACGATACCCGTGGTCAGAATTTCTAATATGCAACTTGGGTCCAAATTGGCCCCTTTTGTGACGTCTGGGGGATTAAAGATACGGACTCGGGGCAAAAGTCTGACAGATTTTATTTAAACACAAGGAAATGTGAATGTTGGTTGAGCAGGGAGCAGAGAGCTGGGTCGGAGGGTGACGTCTGTCTTCGATATCGGTCGTAGGAAGTTGGGTTGGAGGCTGAGGTGTTCGTACCTGTCGTGGAGAGCTGAGTCAGAGGCGTAGGTGTAGGGAGAGTACAAGCAACGGGAAAAAACAGCTGAGTACTATTACCATAATCACAAAAACTAGCCTGAGCCAAGCAGAACTGTACCACGGAGGATACGGGGACGATCTGGCGGAGTTTGTCGGATCCTCAGTCACTTTGTACTCCCGAGGCGAAGTCTTGCTCGCTCATAGGCTGCAGGTGTGTAGTGGGTGGTGCCAGAGTCTCCGCCCAGCTCCAGGTAAGGACACAAAAGGGAAAAGAGAACAGAACACAGGGACAGAGTGGGATCTTGACACACCTATAACTGCTCTAGCCTCGATGAGCTTCATGTGGCTGGAGCTGAACGTTACTGGTGACGTCACACGCACTTAGTCCACTTCTTTATACAGTCTGTGGTGTGAATGGGTGAGTGGTTCCTCGATATAAAGCGCTTTGAGTGCTTTGAAGGTGGAAAAGATCATTTACCATTTAGCAGCAGCACTGTATGAAATGTATTTGTAAGAGGCTACTTCATAGACTGTCGGAATGTCTTTTTTGCTTGTTAATCAGTGATACGGGTGTGAATCACGACTCGAGTGTATAAACCTAAGGACTGGCTGCACTAGAACTGAGATGACTAGAACTTTAGCTGTTTTAGAAAGAAAATGGAACATATTTCAAGGACAAACTAAACTGGATACTTTGGTTGGAACACAATTTCATAATCTGGTGATAAACTTTTATACACACACCTGTCCCTGTTTTAATGTTTGGACTTATATACTTATTTGTTTCATTTAATTTTGTTTATATATTTTATGTTTTTGAACAGGGCACCCATGAAAAAGAGTCTAAGCGCTCTCATTGGATCTTCCTGTATAATAAATATGAATAATAAAAAAAAAAATTTTTATTGTACTGAATTATTTTGCATGTTACGTCTTTCAGTGGTTGAAATAGGTTGAACTCCATGGAGACTGTTGAGTCGTTAACAAGATGAACACAGACTGTGGCTTGTTCCAGACACAGTCGCCCTGGGGCCCTCACACTGGGACAGCGGCTGCGTGCTCATGGTACAGCTTTAAGACTTAATGCTCATGGCACTTAATATTAATATTCACACAGACAGGGACAGTTACCCAAGTCCTAACCACAGAGGAGAGGATCTGAAGAGAACAGGGAGATGATTACACTGTAAAACGGGATATCTAAATGACCTGAAATCAGAAGATGCATCAGGATTTGCAAAACACTATATAGCTTGTGCAGTTTGTGGGTATGTTTCATGTGATTTACCAAAGGGAAGTGAGTGTATTATTTCTACTGCAAAACTGAAATGTCAGTGGGGCGCCAGTAGCTCAGTTGGTAAAGTGTTGGTGATGGTTCAAATTTCACTCTCGACATAAACATCACTGATGGAGCAGTCATATCCACTGACCCACAGGTTGGCAGTGTGATCCCAAGACACTTAACCCACCCCTAGTGCCTGTGTACACTGTGTGTGAATGTGTGAGTGGTTCCTCGATGCAAAGCATGAGGTGAAAAAGTGCTGTATAAAAATGTGACCAAATGAGGACGATTAGTTAAAGTCTTGTCTGGAAAAGGGGCCAGAGAACATTACTCTTACTCTTCTTTCTACTCCTTTTCATTCATTTCGTGTATATTTAACTTTATGACACTGTTCATGTCTTTTTATATTTTATTAATGAAATAAAATCAATAATTGCGTGCCTCAGCTCCTGTGGACTGTTATATTGTTGTGTTGTTGCAAATTAACATTTCTCCTACATCCAAACATGGTGTTTGGATTAAGGAGCATCTACTGAAGCCCTGAGCACTGGTTCTTCTTTAGCGTCTCTGTGAGAAACGTGTCTGGTTTTTGCTCCACTTTTAGCGTGTTTAGCTGTTTAGCATATGAGCAAACGCTTGATAAATGAGGCCCCAGGGTTTTTTTAAATTTATTTTATTGACCAGAAATTACCCCCCATGATTCAGACTCTCAGTCCCACTGGAGTCCTGGGCCCAGAGATAAGTTTATTATTATTTATGTTTCATTTGGACCGAGACCCAACAGGGCGTAGGGTCTATTGGTTTCGCAACGATGAGTGCATGAGCGAAGTTGACTGCAAAGCTCCCAGGAGCACCCAACATCAAAGCAGTGAGCGAGCACCCATGGGACACACATATTTATTATTGCAACAAGCAATGGTGGATGAACTACTCAATGTTGTTACCTAAGTAAAAGTACAAATTCAGAGGCAAAGAGTTACTCAAGTAAAAGTATAGTAAAAATCTACTTATGTAAAAGTATTTAAGTACGCGTTTAAACATTAAGAGTAAAAAGTAAAAGTATTTCACACAGATCTTTGATTTTTGTCTTATGTAAGTGACTGATTAAAAAAATGATACATATTCTGGTCCACAGCCATAAAACGAATCAGTTTCTTAAATTTTCAAGAGACTTTAGTGTATTTATTTTTGTTTGTTCAAAGCCGAAACTTGAACTCAAAGTCAAGATTTTACCACGGTCCAAAAGATAAAAACAACCCCTCAAATCAAAGAAAGGTTTGGCAAATCTAGAATAATATGCCTCTGTATGTTTTATACAGATTGATATCAGTCTGGTCTCCACGTCTTCTGTTGCGTCTCAAGTCAAACGCGATCGTCCAGTCAGATCCATTTTTTCCAGTGATGTGTGTGAAAGAAAGAAGCTCGTTGGTCACCTATGATTTAGAAATAAAATCTGATTTATCTCCCCTCTGATTAACTAACTGCTTTGCTCATTGATTCTGTAGAAATCCATGATGTTTTTCAGCCCACTGTGATTTTTTTTTTCTTTTTTTTTTACTTTTTACTTTTCAACGTAATTCAAAAATGCAGTGGAGTAGAAAATACAAATACCTGCTCTCAAACGTAGTGAAGTAAAAGTAAAAAGTACCCACTGGTAAACCGACTTAAGCACAGTACAGACAGTAACAACTCCGCTTAAGTACAGTACGTTACTACTTGAACTTCGTCACCTTCCACCACTAACAAATAATAGTGAACAATGAGTCAACGGGCAAATTAGTTAGTTAATTTCATGAACATAAAATCTGATCTTCGACGATACGAAACATTTAAAACGACTCCATCTCATTTCGATCAAAATCCTATTAATGCCCCAGCCCTAAATATCGTCCTGTATCACTCACTAATAGCAGAAACCTTTGCCAGTACTTGGAAATATCGATTACATACGCAAGGCAACCTCTAATACATTTACCATTAGCTAAATATCATGAGGAAAATCCATCACGCCCGAGAAGGTCCCATTACTGACAGTGAAGCACCAGGAACAAAAGCACCTGTTTGTTTACAATAATCCATAAAGTATATTTAATCTGCCGTTAGTCTTAGCACTTTGAACAGGCGCGTGTTCATAAAAGCAGCGTTATGGCGGCAGATTAATGAGGCGTTCAGGTGGTGTGAATTATGAGTTTATGATTCAAATGTCAGGCTGGGATATTTCCTGGGCTTTGTTTAATAATTGCAGATAAAAAGGCGCTTTCGGAGCAGACAGTTGTTCAGTATTTTGATAAAGTGGTGTTTGTAATGTGAGACAGAGCCGCGGAGATGATTGTGAATAGTTGTATTGATCAGGGGAGTCGCAGATTGGCTGTTCTTTCTGTCGATAGTATCAGCAGTGACTGGAGCGCACGGTTAGATTGAGGAATATGTTTTGTATGTGAGAACAGTTACCAAAAGCTGTAACCGAGTAAATGAACGAATACTTCCTTCTAACATCGGCAATCTGATCCAACCCTCTGCCCACTCTTGCTCTTTGAGGTCTTTGGATCACAACATGCTGATGGTTCTTCAGACCAGAGGAGACCGATCCTTCCAGGTCGACTCTGGAACGACCTCCAGCTCTCCTTGCGTTCACTGGAGTCCGTTGATACCTTCAAAAGCCGACTGAAAGTGCATTTATTTGGTCAAGTAATAATAATAATACATTTTATTTGTTAGGCGCCTTTCAAGGCTCTCAAGGTCGCCGTAATTCAAGACAATAAAACAGTGTAAAATGATTAAAAATACATTAAACAAATATAGATTAAAGCAAATATAGATTAAAAGACAATGCAGTTATGGTCAGAGTGGGCCTTTCTAAACAGATGAGTTTTGAGTTTAGATTTGAAGTGTAGGAGTGAGTGTGTGTTGCGGAGGTCATGGGGGAGGGAGTTCCAGAGTGACGAGACGGGCAGGAGGGACAGTGAGGTGCAGGGAAGAGGAGGCGCAGAGGGAGCGGGTGTGTGTGGAGATGTGAATGAGGTCAGACAGGTATGGAGGGACCAGGTTGTGGAGAGATTTGTATGTAAGGAGTATGATTTTGTAGTGTATGCGGTGCGTGATGGGGAGCCAGTGGAGCTGTTGCAGGACAGGTGTGATGTGGTGATGGGAGGCTGAATTTTGGACCAGTTGGAGTTTATGGAGTGATTTCTGTGGGAGTCCGAACAGAAGAGAATTGCAGTAGTCTATACGGGAAGTGACCAGGCTATGGATGAGGATGGCGGTGGTGTGTGGGGTGAGTGAGGGACGGAGGCGGTGGATGTTTCTGAGGTGGAAGTAGGCGGACCGGGTGATGTTGTTGATACGGGAGGTGAAGGAAAGTGTGCTGTCGAGGATGAGGATGCAAGTGTTTTAAGGTGCGGTTGTTCTTCAGGGGCTGCTCTCGCCGTTATGCTGTTGTATTGACTCTTTTGCAATTGTGTGTTATTTTTACGAGCTTTTACGGGTTGTGAAGCACTTTGCGACTTTGTAACATTTGATTTATAATGTAAAGCTGAAAGGAAAAAACATTAAATAATTGTAAAATATTCCATCCATCCATTTTCTTCCACTTATCCGGGGGTGGGTCGGGGGGGCAGCAGTCTAAGCAGGGACTCCCAGACTTCCCTCACCCCAGACACGTCCTACACCTCCTCCGGTAGAACCCCAAGGCGTTCCCAGGCCAGCCAAATAATTAAATATTGTCAAAATAAAACATTTTCTTTCGCCGCCATCCTGCAAAATGGACTTTTGAGAGCTCGTTCGGAACATTTCTGGACTCAATTTGTGTTTTAATTTGTTCACCACATGTATTACGCTTCATTTATGGTCAGATTTTTATATAGTATTTCAAAAAGTGCTAAAAACTCAATAACTCCAAAACGCAATATTGATCTAAAACGACTTGATAAATGAAACATCTGCTTTAGAAATCTACAGTGCGCAATGGGAGGGTAAATGAGAAGGGGAAACAGCTATGGTTGGTATAAATTAGGTGTTAGAATGATGGTCCTGTAGCTAAAACACTAATATTTATTTTTCATGGTTCATTCCCGCACAAAAGTACTCGTGGGATAGTACTATAAAGAGATGTTACTGTAGCTCCAGGGCTGCGTGCTGTGTACACCTTTTAAAGAGTCCAGCGCCCGGGCAGCTGTGGTCCAGGTCAGTGCTTCTGAGGAGGCCCCCGCTCTGGCAGATGGGCCCCGCTCCAGCTCACTTTCCCCCCCGGGATCAGCGCAGACAGGATCCCCTACCCCCATGACCCACACATCCGACACACGCAGCAGGACGGGCAGCTCCTCTCATGATGACACTCTCCCCAGACGCTGCTGACTGACTCACATTAGCATTTTGGCAGATTTTCAGAGGAATTAGGGACTTTCAAGCAAACATCAAAATATTAAAGTGTTTACAGAACATCCCATCTGCAACGCAACGGGGATAACGCACAACTCCAGGGAATGACTTGATAGTTTAAGTAGGCAGTTTTAGAGGTGAGTACGGTGGCCGAATAGTGTACAAGACAATATTATCCAAGTAGAAGGAAAAAGTAGTGGTTCAAGTAATTATTAAACTAAGAGTATGTAAGTGTATTTGGGGAAATCAATACTTAAAGTGGAGGTAGAAGTACTTCCATAACTGCAACCATAGCTTCACTGTACTGCCCTGTTTATGGTTTGTACGCATGACTATTTTTTTTTTTTTTTTTTTTTTTTTTTTTTATGGTGTTTTTTTTTTTTTTTTTTATTATTTATTTATAACTTTTCTTACTTTTTTTACATACAACATGAAACACACAAACGAACAGTACAGGTTACAGGCTGGTCTAGAAAACATCTATATAAAATATTCCAATCCAGGATCCATAAAAGTGTGTAGTGGTTCAAGTCCAAAGTGGTTGTCCATTTGAGTCTATTTGAGATTTAAGTCCAATTGCTTCCAGTGGCTTCTTCCATCTGTCCATGAAGAGCTGAGAATTTCCATCAATATAATATCCAAGTTTGATCATAGACAAGAGGTCAGACATCAGAGATTTCCACAGGGAAACAGAGGGAGGATCATCACCCACCCACTTTACCATAATGCTCTTCCTAGCCATCATTAAGAATGATTGAACAATATGCTCATGTTGTGCCAGTGAAGGAGGGATAAGTCCCAGTAAACACATCATTGGGTTTCCTGCCACCTGCTGACCTATAGCTTTACTAATATTGGCACAGACTTCATTCCAAAATGTTTGGATGTAAGCACATTCCCATAAACAGTGGTACCTCGTGCCCACATGAATTTTACACTTTTGACAATTTGGCGATGTACCCACATTGTACTTACTATAAATATTTGGAGAAATATATACATTATGCAGAATATTGTACTGCAGTTCTTTAAACCTATTACAAATGGAGATTTTAGATGGCAAGGTTAGGATTTTATCCCATTGCTGTGAATCAACTTCACTTTTAAGCAAAATTCCCCAAGATTTTCTTAACCATGCCAATTTATCCACACTGAGGGAATATATTTCCAAATAAAACTTAGATATAAAATGCTTATGCTCTTTATTATTAATGAGAAATACCTCCAGATGATACAACTCTGGTGTAAGCTTAAGAGATTTAGCTTTTTGCTGTACATAATGCCTTAATTGCAAATATTTATAGAAATCTTTATTTGGTAAAGAATATTGAGATTTCAGGAATTCAAAAGATTTGAATTCTCCCCTTGTAAAGAGATCAAAAAACCTATGAATCCCAGCAATGTGCCATCCTGTAAAACTTGTTCCTATAGTTTGTGGCAATAGGTCCTGATTATTTATCAAAGTCGATAAAATGTGGAATGGCTGATTACTTTTAAACAGTTTTCTTAGTCTTCCCCACGCCCATAGGGCATTATAGAGTAGAGGATTACCTTTAACTGTATCTGTTACACTGTTTAGTTTGCTCCCCAACAAGTTGACAGGTGATGATGGTTTGCACAAAACAACCTCAATATTCAACCAGGGCAGGTCTGCATTTTCATGTATCCAGACAGAAATAATCCTAGCTTGCATTGAAAGGACATAATACTCTACATTAGGTAGGCCCCATCCTCCTTGTTCTTTGGGCAACTGAAGTGTCTCTAACTTGAGTTTCGGTTTCCTTCCTGCCCAAATAAAGTCCACCATTGCTTTGTTAATTACTTTTATATCTTCAGACTTTAAAATCACAAAGAGCATACTAGTAGGGTACAATATTTTGGGTAGGATAATCATTTTTATAAGATTAATTCGTCCCAGGAATGAGATTGGTAGAGCCTTCCATCTTGTCAACATCTCACTAAGACCCACAATCATTCCATTAATGTTTTCTTTGTATAAAAGACTCAATGTTGGTGTAACCTTAACTCCCAGGTATATAAAACCTGACGGCTCCCAGCGAAAGGGCTTAACATATTTAGGCTCAACATTTCCTGAATCTGCCAGAGTCATAATAACAGATTTATCAAAGTTCACTTTGTATCCGGATATAAGGCCAAACTCTTCGACACAGCTAATCAGTACTGGTAGAGATTTAGAAGGATCAGTCAATGTCAGAAGGATGTCATCTGCATACAACAGTATTTTATGTTCTTTATCCCCAATTGTGACCCCATGAAGATTTGGATTTTGTCTAATGGCCATAGCCAGGGGTTCAATGGCCAAAGCGAAGAGTAATGGTGACAAGGGGCTGCCCTGAGCTGTACCCCTGCCTAGTTCAAAAGGAGGGGACAGCAGGCCATTAGTTAAAACAGAGGCCGCTGGTGCTTTGTATAGTAATTTGATCCAATTCACAAAATTTGGTCCAAAGCCGAATCTTCCCATTATTTCAAAGACATACTCCCATTCAATTCTATCAAACGCCTTTTCGGCATCCATAGAAACTACCGCACCAGGCATTTTATTACAGTTAAGAAAGTGAATAATATTGAACAGGCGCCTCGTATTATAGTAAGAGTTTCTGCCCTTAATGAAACCTGTTTGATCAGCTTCCACTAATGAACACATTACTTTCTCCAGCCTGAGAGCAAGAATTTTTGAAAGTATTTTATTATCAACACCAAGAAGGCTGATGGGTCTGTATGATGAACATAATTCTACATTTTTACTCTTTTTAGGTATAAGTGTAATGTTAGCCTGATACATAGATTTAGGGAGCCTGGCTTCTTCAAAAGATTTATTATAAACTCTAAGTAATAAGCTGCCTATTTTCGCCTTCATGGTTTTAAAAAACTCTACTGGAAAGCCGTCAGGCCCAGGACATTTCCCAGACTGAAGTGTAGATATTGCTTTGTCCACCTCTAGCTGAGTTATAGGTGACTCCAACATATTAAGTTGACTATCAGATAGCTTGGGAAATTCCAGGTTATCCAGAAAAAAACCTGATTTAAGCCTTGAAGTGTCACTCTCAGAACTATACAATTTTATGTAAAAATCTCTGAATCTTGTGTTAATCTCTCTGTTTCCTACACACCTCACGTTATTAGAGTCCATAATTGCTGTTATAAAAGTATTTGAAGGAGCATTTCTTGCAATACGAGCTAGAAAACGGTTGGGCTTATTAGCTGATTCATACATCCTATGTTTGGCAAACTGAATATCTTTTTCAGCCTTACGTGTTATTAAGTTAGTCAAAGTTGTTCTAATCACTTTGAGCTCAGTTAGTGTTTCAGATGACTGTGTTTCATAATAGTGTTTCTCTAGTTGTTTTAAGGTGTTTTCCAGTTCCAGTTGTCTTGCTAAACTTTCTTTTTTCTTATTAGCTGTAAACGAGAGAATCATACCTCTCATATAAGCCTTATAGCAGTCCCACAAGGTTCTTGAGTCAATCCCTTCATTATCGTTGCACTCTAGAAACAATGTTGTTTGCTCTGTTATGAATTTCACAAATGTATCATCTAAAAAGAGCAGTGTATTCATTCTCCAGGACACAGATCGCTCGATAACCCGCAAGGGCTGCATACTGAGGAATACAGGGGCATGATCAGAGAGACCCAAAGGGCCTATAGCTACCTGTTCAACCAGTTGGCATATACGTTTTGATAGGAAAATATAATCTATACGGGATGCCGACATATGAGGATATGAATGGAAAGTAAAATGTTTCAGGAGTGGATTATGATGCCGCCAAATATCAACGAGATCTACTTCATTAAGAATTTGCAAAAGTGCTTTAGAATTCCTAGTTAAAGTAGATTGTGGAGGAAGTCTGTCCAACTCTGGGGACAACACACAGTTAAAGTCCCCTGCCAGTATTACATTATCACATTCCATGTCCATCAATTGCCCAAGTAACACTGTATAAAACTCCTCATCCTGTATGTTTGGGGCATAAACATTACCAAGAAGAACATTTTCCCCATATAACACACCTTTTACAAAAATATACCTTCCTTCTTTGTCCTTATGGGTAACTATAGCAGTAAATGGGAGGTTCTTATGTATTAAGGTTAAGACACCTCTTTTATTTGTAGAGTAAGATGAATAGAAAACTTGACCCACCCATTCTCTGCAGTACTTCCTATGCTCGTCATCAGTAAGATGAGTTTCTTGCAGGAAAGCAATTTGGACTGAATCTTTTTTCAAGGTATTCAGAATGGACTTTTTCTTAACAACATTATTGGACCCCTTTACATTCCAAGTGGTTACCTTTAGTGACATATTAAATATAATTTATGTAAATATTGTTTGTTTTTTTTGTTTTTTTTTTGTTTGTTTTTTTAACCTGCCAAATATACAATAAACCAGCCTGCAACCCCAAACCTAAACTCCACAGAACTAGTACCAGGCAAAACCTCAACACAAGGCCTGGACCAAACAACCCTCTCATAAGAGATGAGATAAAAAAAAAAAAAATAATAATTAATAACAATAATAAAATAACAAATATGAAAACAAAACAAAAACCAAAAGCAACGAACTAGGTGTACCCTACTCCAAAGTACAGCTATAAGGGGAATTCTAAAACACCCCGCACCGGATAAAATCAAGCATACACATAGTGGCTCGTTAATAATCAACTAATGCTACAGTAATAAGCCTCAGGAATCGATTTGCGTTGTAAGTATGAATCGTTGCACCTCCATTTATTTGGTTCCCGGCAGGTTCATCACGTAGTCCTTCATCTCCTTTGTGGTCTTGAGGGAGAGACTGGAGCCATCGGGGTTGAATATCTTGACAATAGCTGGATACAAAAAGGAATATCTGACCCCCGCGTCTCGGAGCGCTCTCCGTGCATCAGCGGACTCCTGTCTCTTCTTCGCCACGGCCGCTGAGAAATCCTGGTAGAAGGACACTGTACCTGTTGCCGTCACCACGTTACCTTTCGCCCTCGCAGCACGGAGAATCCTCTGCGCATCAGCATAATAGTGCAGCCGAACCAAGACAGCGCGCGGTCCCGCCGCGCCCGCACGTCTCAGCTGTGGGCCACTGCGGTGCGCTCTATCGACTACCATATCCCGCTGCAAGCCCAGGACCTCTGGTATCCACTTTTGAAAAAAAACCACTGGCGAAGCACCCTCCGCACCCTCTTGCAGCCCAATGATTCTTACGTTCTGCCTACGGCTCTGATTCTCAAAACTTTCCAGTCTCTCCAGTGCTCTCTGAAGCTGGGCCTCTAAAGCACTAATACGGGGCTCGCTCGTGACCGCGGCATCCTCCAGATCCGACACCCTCTGTTCCACCGTATCCATCCTCTCGATCAGACTGTCGAATTTACCAGAGAGCTCATTCAAAGGTTTCAGCTTGTCATCCAATATTTGGGATATATTAGCAGTAACCTTATCCACGATAGAACGCATGACTATTTTTAATGCTTATTTTAAATCTGTGTATGTGTGCTGGGATGTCTGTGACGTACTGCACATGGAAAAGTATAACTAACTACGTAACTATCTGTCTATACTGTAAACACGAGCCAAAGCTTCTCTAATTTACACATTTGCTATTGCTTGACAAATAACAATATACAACAGTCTTATTTAGTTAAAAGGCCATGGAGCTGAACATAATATAACGGTTTACAGTGCTGATACATTGAGCTGAAGGGCAGGTCAGAATACTATGGCACAATGCGTCTTTTAACCGCAGTAGAACATTAAAGGTCCTATATTACACAAAATCTACCTTTGTGAGCTTTAAGTCATGTTATAATACTGTTACCTCATCAAAAACATACCTAGACTTGTTTTGTTTCATGTGTGTCTGTGTAATCCCTCAGTCGTCCAGTAACGACGTTTTGCTGCCGATTCTTCAATTCTGGACTGAAGAAGCGGCAGCGAAACATTTTCACTCCTACAACTTTTTGTCCAGTTGACAGATTTTACTTTTGGCTTTTACTATTTTCATTCACACATGTTTGAATAACTGTCTACATCTCCAAAGCTCAAAATGCTCTGTTCCACCTTGTGATGTCATGTAGTGGTAGTTTTCAACTCAATAGCTCCTTTTACCTTTAGTTCAATAGAGATGAAATCATCCAAATGATTCAAGTGAAGCTGTATGGAGTTTAAAAACACAGTGGAGCACTTCCTGTATTACCACGTGACATCACAAGGTGGAGTGTTTTCTGTTTGAGAACTCGCTGCAGATGTTTTGACATGGTTTATGGTTAATAGATGAGTAATTACTGTGCTTTTACACACGAAATAGTCACATTGGCAGCACAAATGAGCAGTGGTGGAGTTAGCCATTTTGGATCTCTAGGCAAACCAGGGTAGGGGGCGCTCTCTCTGACGTTCCCACAATCACCAGTCCATAGAGATATGTGCCAGATGTCTAAACCACAAAGCAAGAGGAACATTATTAAACAGAGAATCATATTAACATAAACAGTTTGTGAACATATGGATATTAAATTTGATTCCTCTTCATTGAAGCAGAAGGGTGAGCACTTTGGAGAGAAGGTGTTCACTGTCCTTTAATCAAAGTAAGGAAGTGCATATTAGGCCAGTATAATAATGGCACTGATGTCAAATACTATTACAAACAATTGGTTAACAGGGGGTCATATTAAAATAAACAGTTTATGAACATGTGGATATTAAATGTGATACTGTTTCATTGAGGCAGAGGAGTCAGCACAGCAGTACAGTGCTCAGAGCCGACGGTCGCTCTCAGGGATATTGTTGTCTGGAGGCAGGTTTTAATCAGCTTCAGAGGAGAAAAAACGTCTCTACCCAAGTTGCAGATGCAGAGCAATACTGTTGTTTGGATATAATATTATTATTAATAACATTTTCTTTGTAAATGGTGCTGAGATGCTTGACCCTATTTACAAAGAAAATATTATCTTAGATGGTGCTGAGATGCTTGATGGAAAGAACGTCATGGCACTCCTAATCCACAGCTCCAGGTCACCTGGTTCAGCATCTTGTATTTATTTCTCTAGATTGTGGCAACATTCAGCCTTCTTTCCTGAGCTTCTGATGGAATTAATAGTAGAGAAAAGCCAAACAGTTCCTTGATACCTTCTATATGAGCTTGTCTTTTCCTCACTCTTGATGATGCTGAATCTACCAACTGAAAGACGTTTTACAGTGCTCTTCATTAGCTAATACTTCATGCTCTCCCTCAAAGTTAAACATTTTCCAGTTTTTCCTTTGACAGACGTCCAGCCAGCTCATCTCTATTTACATATTTTCTGTCATTTCTGTGGCATCTGAACCTCTCCCTGAAATCCTGAAAGAACTCTGTCAATAACTGAATTTTCCTCATGGTATCAACTGGAACTTTGGGGCTTTGCAGCATCTACCTCACTCTGTTGATATTACACCATATATTACCAGAGAGGACCAGAGTTACTCTTTCACATAGTCTGAAGGAGCAGTCAGTGCTGTCAGAACTTCTGTCAGCTGGCAGTGAACAGCTTTTACATCGTGATGTGGACAGCTGTGAGGTCTGAGGAGCTACACATAGTGCAGAGATAATGCAACTAACACAAGTACCTAACGGGTTTAAAGGCAGCATCACCAACAACATGCGAATGGCTTCCACACAGCACACATAATCAGTGTTGGGCATCTTACTTCAAAAATGTAATTAGTTATAGTTACAAGTTACTTCTCCCAAAAAGTAACTGAGTTAGTAACTCAGTTACTTTTTGGGAGAAGTAACTAGTTACTAGGCAAAGTAACTACTCTGTGTTACTTTACTCCACGTTACTTATTATGTTAAAACAATAAAAACACAACAGATGTGAACCTTTAACATTTATTTTACTTTAACAGACTGTAATTATTTTGCATTTGTTTCCAAGTAAATTATAGAATTTATCAAAAAAAAATAAAAAAATAAAACATTTCATTTGAAGTGCAAATAAATCAACATGTCACACAATTTCAGTCAACTGTACTTCAAGTATTTTCTTCATTAAAATAAACAATAAAGTGCTTTCAGTATAATACTGAAAAGATTCATTACCATGTTTTGCAAAACTAAGGCATTCAAATGTAAACCATGTAAAATAAGACAAAACCTTTAACCTTCTCTGGCCACACACTGTAATTCTCTGCCCAGTATTCAAATATTAATCACCTCTGATCTGAGCCTGTTCCTCTTTGGAGAGAACAGTCACGTTTCTGATCAAAACACAACTCGGACCTAATCTGCTGTGAATGCACGTGTGGACAGGACATCATTTCCCATCATGCATTACGCGTTTGTAGTCCATGCAGGCGGCCGCAGTCGGTGGAGAGCTGCTGCGCTCGCCTCTCTCAAAAACTTCCCGTTACCGGCGCACAAGTTACGTCAGAGCAAGTCGGTGGCATCTTGGACACAAAACTAACCGGCATGCACCGCGCACCGATCGACGGCGTCGTATCTGCGCCCACCTCATCTCAAACAAGCCTTTTATCTCTGAGACTCTGATGAAGAGCAGAGTGAACTCAATTAAACGTAACGTGCTACATTTTATTGTCAGTAACGGTAACGGCGTTACGACGCTGGGAAAAGTAATTAGTTACATTACTCCATTACTGAAAAAGTAACGCAGTTAGTAACGCCGTTATAGTTTAACGCCGTTACTCCCAACACTGCACATAATACTCTAGTGTTCCGCTTTGCATTCCTTTTATTTTTCCTTGCATGTTGCTGCTATTGTCATAAAATTATCTCCAGCTGTTTGAAAGATCTAGACCTAGAGCTTTTAGGCGACGTAAAAATATATAACATAAGTCTGTACAACTTGTGTTTCCAGCTTGGACAAATCCACCAAAATGCTCTTGGATAGAAATGCCTTTTGAAAGCTCACACTTAACTATTCTCAGGACAACAGACAACATACATATTTAGCATGTTTTACTTTATGGACAATGGCCTCATTCGTGCACCTTGCAGCAAGAGAGATGAGCTCATTATGGATGTCCTTGCTAAAATAAGCATCACTGATTTCCTTAGCCTGGATTCTTCTCAAATGATCTCTCATAACAGGGTCAAACGGAGCCATCAGCTCAACCTCACCAAGGTAATCCACAATATCTTCTCTGAGTGTTCACATAAAGCAACTCTGTGCTCTGCGAGATGGTACACAACTGATAATGTTCTCTTTAGAATTTCCTTCATCGATTTACCTCTAGCACAATTATGTCTTGATTAAGCTGATCAATTCCTGTTTGTTTGTAAACTCTGTAATAGTGTGCCAACTCCCCTTGTTAGATATACGCTCAGGAGACCACTCTGTTTAAGGTGGGCTGCCATATTCTCCCAGGTCCTACATCCATCCCCTCTGAGAGCATGTTTTTGTCAGCAAACAGACGGCAAGAAAAGCACAGCGCTGTCATTTTCCCAGTACAAATTTCAAATGGATGTAGTAATCGTTGGTGGTGAATTTACATCCTTCTTTGTTTGTAGGACATATTTTGCCTCGTCCCCTAATTGAACAGTTCCTTTTCGCAGTAACTTGCACCGCTCCGTATCTCGTTGGACCACAGAGCTGGGTCGTCTTCAGGTACAGGGCGTTCATTTGTTAGTTTAATTCTTTGGGCCTCAAGGAGTTTAGGGCCCTAAGCAGCCGTCTATACTTACCTAATGATAGCACGTTTTTTGTTTTTTATGTATTTCAGCTGCACGTGCATGAAGTGTACCAAGGCTTTTTGCGCAAATTGACTGAAATATCATCTCGACTCCTTCACAAATCAAAGAAAAAGCAGACGAGCCTAGGTCTAAAAGGCAGCAGCTTTCTTTGAATCCCAGTAATCTTTTTGAGACAGTTTCATTTTCTAAAAAAGTAATAAGCGTGTCAAACCGGACACAGAGAGTATTATTTTTCCTGCATGTTGGTTCTGGATTGTACTGTACAGTTCATGTCAGCTCATCCCTCAAAGAAACTCTCGCAGATTGGCTGTAGAGTAGGCGACAGTGACAAAAGTTGAACATTTCAGGATTGTATCGCAGAACGCCGTGCACACGTCGACACACCCGAGCTCAAACTTTCCCACAAGTTGAAAATGAGTGAAGAAGGAGTGATGCTGCTCCCGTGCTGTTGCTCAAGCTCATAATAGAGTTCAAAAACCTGATTCTTATAAAGCGTATAAATATGGCCAGTTTGCGAACCTAGCCTCTTCTATTTTACTCACCTCTACCTTAAGATCGTTACAAGCCAGACTGAATTTTTGTGCCCCTCTTCATGTCAGGAGGTGCAGGAACAGTGAGCACATTTCCATCTTTGACCAGACATTATAGAAGTGTGCGTGCTGACAGGAAAAATCCACGCTCTCTGGGCACATCCGCTCTGAATGAGGTTAAACTCCTGCGGGACACACGAGCTCCGGGACGGCCCTCTGGAGAGCCGTGAGCTGCAGATGTCTATAGCACACGGCTAATCATGAAACAAGACTCACCACGAAGGGCACTTTACCTCGCCGACTGCATACCTTCAGACCCCAGACACATGCCCGCTCGTGCTTTACAGAACACATATTATGCATTCTTTGAAGTATTTACTTTAAAAAAAAATGTCTATATTTGGAAAACTACACTTCAAACAACGCCTATTTCCAACAAGGTATTTCGGCATTGGAGCTCCCTCTGTTGACAGGAAAGGGAGTGAACAAGTGTAGTCTTTATGCCACGTGAAAGCTATGCTAATAGAGCCATGCATTACGCGAACAAACTAGCCAGCGAATGAGCCCGGTGATGGTTTATGGACTTAAAAATAAAAACGGTTGTGGTTGGACGATTACGTTGCAACCGAAGACATGGGGTCAAAACTGATCATGCAATTATCTATTTTATTTTATTTTACCTTTATTTTACCAGGTAGGTCGGTTGAGAACTCTCAGAATTCTCATTTTCAACGACGACCTGGCCAAGAAGCAGAAATTTCAAGATACAACAGAATAACATCCATACAGGCAAAGACGAGACAAAACAACAACACTAAGACAGTTACTATTTTCCACTATTTACATATATACACACGGGTGAGCAGAGTTTAAAAACAGAGCTAAAAACAAGTACATTGGTCACGTACTGTAGATTTTATTGAGTTGATGAATGAAGCTATTGGTATCATAGTACTAAGTTTTAGAGTTTTTTGTAGATTGTTCCAGTCGTTGGGTGCAGCGAACTGAAATGATGATTGACCAAAGGATGTACGGACTCGTGGGGTGATCATAGTGATAATGTTACTGGAACGCAAACTACAAAATGTCACGATACACGGTGAAACGAAGTAGCAGAATCTCTCCGGTTTGGAAACTTAAATTTGTCGGATATTTCTTTGTGAGTTTAAATACTGAAAATGGATAAAGTGCAAAGTTTATCTCGAAAAACTTCACCGTTAAAAAACATAAAACGAATCATTTCAGCAACGGTAAAGTCGCTTTGCTTCTGTAATCGGCGCCTGTTTTGAGTGGATGGTTCATTTGGATCGTCTCCACCCCCTTTGGAGCAGGTGGAGCTTGTCGGCGGCTGAAGATGATTGGTGGTGGGACATTAGGAGCCATCTGTTGAACATGGAGCTGGCAGTGAGTGTCTGTCTGTGCGCTGGTCAGGCTCAGTGATGGGTCTGCTGAATGTGTCTGCTGGGGAACATCTGAGCAGAACACACCAGCTCGCCGCATGGAGGCACGTAGAGGCGACGCCAACGCTGTAATGACCTCAAATTTAATAACTGTGGGTATGTAAAACTGAGCACTGCTTCATAAATAACATTAAAGTGGACCTTTTCTGCAAAATAGATTCATGTTTTAGTATCTGTGTTCTTCTGCGTTTTCACCTGCACACGCCCACCGCTGTACTTTGTTCTCCAATTTTATTTTCTTAATCGGTGATACACGTCGGATGCAGCTATCCTACCGATCTTGTGATGACATTCACAGCGACGTCAGCTCCCAGCGGGCTTTGCGGTTTAATTTTGCAGAATCAGTTCCTTTTTTTTAAGTACTTTTAGATGAATATCGCGATTTAAAATGTGCAAATTATAACGTAATGTTTCACAGGCGTCATAGATTAGCACTGTACACCAGACAGAAGCACAATATGTCTTCTTTAAATAGTAAAATAAAACGTGCAGAATTAATAAAACAGTCACAGAGCTCTTTTCGAGGTGTGACCTTTAAAATTGTAATTATTGATTCCTCCGACTGTCTGCTTGTGCTTTTAGTTCATTCCTCACAGACCCAAAATGAACAACTCACTGAACGGATACTTTCTCTGCCATTTTGGGGAAGCTCAGATTAAACACTATATAACTCAAACACACAGAAACATCTGTCTATATCTACATTTAACTTGAGTTCAACATATTAATCCTGATTCTAGTGTTGCTGACTGGAGAGAGTGGACTGGTTATTTACATAGACCTGCAGTCGTTTTATGCCATACTGTGGGATGTTTCCATGGAAGACGGTCGTCCTCCGCACCAACTGAGAGTCAGGTTTGGGGAGATGCAAGTCTGCTTGAAATAAGGCTGCGTGTTTTTTCAATTCAATTTATTTTTGTAAAGCCCCAAATCACAACAGCAGTCGCCTCTTCGAACATGAGAACTGATTTAACCAACAGAAAGTTAGAAAATCAACAACGAAAGAGAAACAGGTGAACAAATTAATCAACAGAAAACAAGCAAATGGAGAACGGATAACTGTCCTTAGACACTCCTTCTCGGCAAGGAAACACTAAAAAAAAACCAGTGGCAAAAAGAGAAAACCTCGGAGAACCACAGTGAAGAAGAGATCCACTCCCATCTTTAATACAATAAACACAACACAAACAAACCTTTATTTTATTTTATTTCTTTAGCTAAAAAGTGACATACTGTGACGTTAACATTCACAAAAATAGCAAAAGACGAAGTTTAAATCTGTCAACTGGACAAATCGTTGTAAGAGGAAGATGTTTCGCTGCTCATTCAAGTCTCTGGTCAGATTACTGGTGGACACTGCCTTGTATCTGTCTGAGGGGAGGGGCTAACTACACTGAAACTGTAAACATCTGTTGTCTCCAGTTTCAATTGGAACTACCCTATTCAGCCCTTAACGACACTGCTATTGTTCTCGCTGTTTTGGGTCTGAGGATGGAGTTATAGATGGAGGAGAGGTTATGTCTCAGGCCCCCCGCTGAAACTGGAGAAAATAGATGTTTCCAGTTTCAGTGTAGTTAGCCCCTCCCCTCAGATAATCAGACCAGAACTGAAGAAGCGGTTTGGATGAGCAGCGAAACATCTTCACTCTTACAACAATTTGTCCAGTTGACAGATTTTAACTTTGTCTTTTGCTACGGATCAGACCTGGACGACTGAGGGTTTACACCACATGTGTCAAACTCAAGGCCCGGGGGCCAAATGCGGCCCGCTATGTCATTTTATGTGGCCCGCGACAAGGTAAATTTAAATGTGTAACTGTCTTAAAATGTCAGTTTATCAGGAGTTACGCAATTACACAGACATATTTTTTTTTTATATCTTTGCAAATTTGAGACGAACCGTTTTGCTGATGTGGCCTTTGGTGAAATTGAGTTTGACACCCCTGGTTTACACAGATATCCACAAAAATATAGACTTTTACTTTTTGGCGGGCTTGGTTGTGAAAGCTTTAGTTATATATCATATAAGTTATCAGTTGTACGTTTCTCTTTATACACTTTGGGCCTAATTGTGCCAAACTGCAAGAACACAACACCCTTCCGCCGTGCGAGATAAGTCGTTTGGGGCAGGAAGCAGACTTGGGTAGAACACGTCTGAATCAATGAAGATGTCAGGAGGGACAGTGGCATTTTCTCTGCTTGTGCTGGAGATAAACCTGGCCTTATCCCGCGCTGTCAATCTGAGCTCCAGTGTGCACTACGACCCACACATTTCATCACAGATTACATCATAACACAAAATAGAACCAGCAATACGCTCGCTCCTGTCAGATGGGAATTTGTCAAGTGCTTATGTTTGGAACAGATACCCCGCTATCAATCTTTTCAAATCTACTGATGGAAAAACTGCACCGGAAAACACAAATAATCAAAACGCAGGAGCCACATTCGACCGTCTGGATTTTTTATTTTTTGTACGACTGTATCCAATAATAACTGTGATCCAAGAAGCAGCGAGAGATTATGTTTTTAAGGGGGGAATAAAAACAACTTGACATTTGGCGGAAGATGGAAATGACGACGTGCGCGCAGGCGGCTAATGCATGATTAGCGCTCACAGGTGAATAGGGAAGTGCAGGTAATGACAGAGCCAAAATGGAGGCATGCTTTTAGTTGCTGTGGGCGATTTCCAGCCAAACGCGGGAGTAAGAGATGATTACGGTTCTCATTACAGAAAGCAGGGATGCGGGGACTTAAAGGGACCTATTCTATATTCTCCGAAATGGAGTTTTTTGCCACTTTCAATGGAGACACTTTTCAAAATGGACTTTTATGAGTTTATAATGGGGCGTTAATAGTTTGCCTCGTCATTAGCTTAATCTTATTTTAAGTGCATGTTTGAGTAATTTTATATTTTCCTTGCGTTGGAGGCTTGAGTGCTTACAAAACAGATCTGTGCTTTAAAGTCGCACTATGCAACTTTTCGGGTGGGTTCCACGAATGTTCCTCAGTGGCGTAGTTCCATACCCGCACGTGTTTGTAAAGGTTTGTTAAAGAGTGTAGTTTTGGCTGGACAGGCCATTTAAAAAAAAAAAAAAATCTGCATTTAAGTCAGGGGGGTCCAAACTTTTTTCACCAAGGGTCGTAGACTGAAACATATTTGAAGCGGAGGGCCACAGACCAGTGTCGATACAGGGGGTCAAATGGTGCATTTAACACAGGTTTGACAGAGACATTGTACCTTTAATAAGATTTGGAAGATTATTTTTAGGTCTGTGTCACAATGCAATGTGATATTATTGAGATTATAAAGGTAGAATCTCTTCAGTTTGTAGTAAAAATACTTCCAGATCAATTGGGCCAGTTTAGGAGGAGGCATGAGGGCCAACAGAAATTGGTCTGAGGGCAGCATTTGGCCCCTGGGCCGTAGTTTGGACAGCCCTGGGCGAAGTGATATGGCAACAAATTTATATTACAATTTTCCGAGAACTTGTATCAAAACCTGTCATTTATTCAGATCATGGTGGACACAGACCAATAGCCCCTTTTCACAGAGCCGCCTGGTTAGTTCTGGTTCTCTCAAATAACCATGGAGATACACTTCCTGTACCATTCATTGTGCATTTGAAATTTGCGAAATTGTCATGGTAAAATGAATCAATAATTAAATACCAGGGAGCATGTTACAGAGAGATCACAGACAACACGACAAGACCTTAACTACGATGTGAATACGTCACCGGAGGAAGCTTCTATGTTTAGAAAAGTAGGTATTTGTGCGTCCTGAATACACACTTACTTCTGGATCTGAAAGAAAAAGCTTTGACGCTAATGCTAACTGAAATAAAAATAAATAATTAGTCATGTTAAAATAGCAATACAGTCTGAATGATTTTACACAGAAACACTTGACTTGTCATTAAGATGTATTTTCATAAAGTTGTTTTGTGTTCTATTTTGAGATTTAGATTAGCTTAGCATTAGCTTTGACACACAAATACCTAATTTTAAAAAAACACATGTTTCCTCGGGTTAAGTCTTTACATCCATCCGTAACTTGCTGTCCACGGTGTGATATTTAAATAGTGATTTATTTTAGCACAACTCTGCTAAATCCTCATGGGGAATGAACGGAGCAGCTCTGCAGTTTCTGAGAGAACTGGTACTAGCCGGGCGGCGCCGTAAAAATGCAAGGCTCAGTCTATAGGATTAGTGAATGGGTGTCTGTATTTGGGTGTAGAGCTGCATTTAAAAGTACTGTACCCTTTTTTTACTTTAGCAAAAATGTGTTTTCTTGCCCCAGTACAGATATATTTTATAAGCAGCTCTTGAGGTCAGTCAGAATAAGTCCACTGTGTTCTGTCTGCATCTGATTATAAAAACTTTTACTGTCTGATAATCAGGAAGTGTGTTCTAGCATATCAGTTGTTGTTAGCTTAACCGTGTCCGCAAAACTCCACTCTGGTCTCTGAGAATTGTGTAAAGCACTTATAAACTCATCACAGTGAGTAATTTGGATGCTTTGAATGCATAAGGTGAACCACTGCAAACCGTTTACAATGAGCTGGTTCTGTTTTACACTTTTTAAGCATAGACTGTATAAAAAAGAGGACTAAGGGAGTGTGACGTCACCCACAGCGTTTGGCCCTAGTCAAATGAAACTCATCGAGACTTAAGGGGAGATTTTGGAGCCGTGTTCCATATTTAGAATCCCGGCTGCGAGTATCATAGCAACCAAAGAGCCAATCTGGAGCAAGGCTGTTGGAAAGTAACGCCTCTTTTTACCCGCACTGCTGATTTACCAGGAAGTGGGTACTTAGCAACGCTATCAATCAAACCTGTTGCTAACGCCAGCAGGAGCAACCTTGGGGAAAGAAGACGCCTGATTTGTCTGTTATTGATCTTCATATTTAGATTTACGGACACAAAATTCCAAGATCATTTAAGATGAAAATGACGATTGTGACAGCAGCAGTTACACAGGGGCGAGAGTTTTTTAAAGTGAATTGGAGCCCATGGTCACTTCCTCTTTGGAACGAGGTGGCTAGCAGGTTCACTATGTCTATTTACCGTATTTTCCGGACTATAAGTTGCACTTTTTTTCATAGTTTGGCCAGGGGTGCGACTTCTATGTGAAATTATTAAAATATATAATCTTTGATATTGTCACACTGAAAACTGCGCGGCGCCACACAGAAGCAGCACCTTCATTTCCTTCCTGTTTTCTGGTTCACCGTTTTATGCTAATGTTACCCGACAGAGCATTATTTAAGAAACAATTCAGAAGTAAAACATAAAGTTCTCAGTTCACCGGTTTGTTTACTAGCAGAACAAAGTGATATGTATATTTTCCAAGCGTTTTGTGCGTATATGTAATATGAGCCAGAGCTAATGTTATTTTTTTTATGTGTTTGCTAGTTCTACGGTGTGAACTGTGATGAAAAAGTAAGACCACAGTAAACATCAGTGAAAAGAACTGTGGAGAAGTCGGCACATGTTACATTAGCATAGTTAGCGTCTGATTAAGTGTTAATATCTTACATAAACACACCAGACACATATTCAGTTTGTTGTCTATGTGTTACGTTAGCGTGCTGTTCTGCTGTTCAGCCTGTTATTCTCTATTTTATTGATGTTATTATAGCGTTTAAAGCTAAAATGTCTGCTTTTGGTCTCAGATTTTGTAAAATAAATTTCCCCCAAAAAATGCAACTTATATATATATTTTTTTCCTCCATTATTACGCATTTTTTTGCTGGTGCGACTTATACTCCGGAAAATACGGTATATATACAGTCTACGGTTTTAAGACAGTAAAAATCAGGTACAACTCTTTTAAACAGAAAAGCCCTGAATCATGCGGTCACTAAAGTACCATGTTGTCACAGAACGCAGATCACGATTAATGTTTTATGATATCACCCAGCCCTGTACTTTAACCAAATGTATTCTGCCGCATTCTCCCATGACTTCACTCCCTCGTTTCATTTATTCAAAAAAATCGCATTATAATAAAATACAACATGAGGCATTATGTAAAGTATGTGCTACGGTGGCTTTTCTATATTGCGTTAGCGTAGCTCCGGCTGTGTTCACCTGTATGTCTGCGCGTAACCCGTCTAGAGCAGGATGTGTTATTCATGGACAATATAGAAGCAGTAATGTGACAGATAAAAGGGAGCGAAGCATGTGGTCTACAGTGATACTATAGCTACATATACGTCATATAAGTGTCATCTCTATTCTGTCAGACAAAGTGCGCACGTTTACAGCTTCTGACACTTTACCTGTCATAATGTGGACTATTTCAAGAGCAGTCGTGTCGAACATAATGGAAATTTCACTGAGTACTCGCTTGGAATGCTCAACAACTAACCACAAGGTAAGCTGTTCCAACCCCCCATTTCCTTTGGCAAATCACAACACTTGACGGAAAGTTGTTGACCATAAATAAATATTCCGTTCACAGGTGAAGTTCAGTCGCCTCTCGACAGATCTCACTTGAAAGCCATTTTTATTGTTTTTGACTAAATTGAATTGAAAATTGTTACCGACTAAAGGAGCCTGGATGAGTAAATAGAAGGGGGAGGGAGGAGGAGGGGTGTAGCTTCACTGCAGGGGTCTGAGCCTGCAGCCAAAGCCGTCTGTACTGCTCTGTGTAAATGTGAAGTGAAGTTACACTGTCAACAGTAAGTGGTTCTGAAGACATGTCCTGGTTGTTGTACAAGGATAAAATTGCTGCTGTCACCATCTTGACTGTAACAGTTACAGAGAATGCAGGCCAACTCTTATCTGTTAGAACAGAGTGAGAAAGAAAAGCTTGTCAGACCATGGCAACTCTGCATGGAGCTGGCTGTGGAGCTCTGACAGGCACACCAATGTCTCACCATCAAATAAAACAACACAGGGCTTTCCTGTTGTGTCTGCAGAGTTCACCTAGCTCCCCCTGGAGGCTGTTGTGATGCAGCAGGACATAGAAGAGGGGCACTTTTGTCCTGAGGGCTACTACTCACCTCAGATTGCCCTGACACAAGATCTGACAGCTCTTCCTGCAGACACAAATGGTAAATGGGTAAATTTATATACCATCAATTTATGTAGTGCACTCAAAGCACTTTACATCAAGCAATCACCTATTCATGCATACACTGGCGAGGTGGGACAAGTGTCTTGCCCAAGGACACGGCAACAGTACTGTGGGGCTTGGATTCCCAGTGGATCTGACCACTCCACCAATGTTTATAGAAAAAGCGGGATTTGAACCGCCAGCCTATGGATCTCAGTGGATGAACACTTCAACTTAGCTACTGTTGCACAAAGGTCTAATCTGTCTGGGCTTTGGTGTAGCCCTGGTCTCTGGTTCGACCCCTGTTCTTGTCTAAACCAGGTCCAAATCCAGGTCTATATCCTTTCCATGGAGTGACAGTTTATAATATAGTAAAAATACTCCAAATATTTAACGATTCCATCCTGACCCTCAAACTGCACTAAAAAGGCTTTCTTATTTGTTCTGATGAAACATTTAACTATATATGACTGTTGCATCATGGTATTGCGTCGTACGTGCCCACTGTTGCTCCATTGGCTTGCTAGTACATGTAATCCAGTGTATATTTCCTCTTGTACTTTGCGGAGCCAGTGGCCTCTGTATTGACAGAGCAGACGCCTTTAAAAGCGGAGGTCTTTACTTCCCGCCCTCGTTTACCTCCTTTGAAAAGCCTGGCCTGGCCCCGGGGCCCCTGGGCTCCTGTGTGTTCCTGTGTGCTCACCACTCACACTCTCTATATAGATCTTATCCTCCTCCACCCACCTCCTTTTACTTTCTGCACTATTTATCTCCCTCCACCGCGCTGTCTCCGGCTCTCACTGCCTCGCTCTGTCCTTGTAATAATGACAGCAATTCATATTGGATTTCTCTATTCTCCGAAGGTGATGGGGATGAGGCATGGAGGGCAGGAGTGTGCAGAAGAAGACAGTTCATCAGAAAGAGCGGCAGCAGAGCGAGCAGAGGAGATGGAGGGAGCGGGGGGAGGAAGCGAGAGGGAGTGTGAGAGGTGAGTAAACAGAGATGCTCGAGGTCCTGTAGGTTACAGTGTACCTGTAGAAAGGTGCAGTTGGTCGTCTGAACAGTCTGCTTTTATTTCCAAAGCTGCAGAGTAAGGATACCAGGTAAAGGTCCTGTTTTATTCACACACGTTTAACACAAAGACCCTGTATATTTAGGCTTTGAGTTCTTCTCTCAAACAGATAACACTCTGTTCCACCTGGTGATGTCATCATGAGGTAATACAGGAAGTGCTCCACTGTGTTTTTAAACTCCACACACCTTCACTAGAATCATTTGGATGATTTCAAACCTAAAATTTCCAGTCTCTAATGAGCAAAAGGTAAAAGGAGCTGTTAACTTGAAAACTACCACTTCATGACATCACAAGGTGGAACAGAGCATTTTGAGCTTTGGAGATGTTAGACTAATAATAAAGTGTTACTAAAACATGTGTGAATGAAACAAAACACAACTCCAGGTCTGTTTTTGAGGAGGCGACAGCATTATAACATGACAAGAGTCAGTTTTGTGTAAAATAGGATCTTTAAAGGTAAGATATACTTTATGGACCTCTGCTTTAGACCTGGCGGTGGGTGCCCCAAAAACATTTGTGGAAAAAAGGTAGTGATCCGTTTCTGAAATCAGATTATTATAACCTGAAAAGTACAAAAATGCACAAAGTAGCGGTGTGTTCTAAAATGGATAACCTTCATCCAAACCATTAACACCAAAAAATCCATTTAAAAGTGTAGGAAGAATTTACACGCAAGGAACGTTTTTTGTGAGTTTAAAAATTGTTTGAACAAAGTAAAGGTGTATACTCACTGGCAGACCGGTGCACTGGAGGAGACGCACTTGACTGAAACACTTTAAGAAACCGTCTCATTCTCGTTTCACTTTTATTAATACAACGTTGTAGCTGCTCTGACCTTCCTCGGGTATCAAGACACCCCCTTCCTCTCCACTTATGTAAGTTAAGGGACTGCCCCCTCAAGAGTAATCAACCAACCACATCAGTGAAAAAACACATTCACAATTAGACCCCAACTTTGCTCAAGGGGGCAGTACCTTAACCGATATAAAGAGAGAGGAAGGGGCTGGGGAAGGTCAGAGGGATCGACAACGCTGTGCTAATAAAAGTGAACCGAGAGTAAGGCAGTGTAAAAAAAAAAAAGCGTTTCTAGCAACATAACGGTGTCATTTATTCTGAATGGTCCAGTCATAACTATTGTGCAGCTCATGTTTTGTCATGTACACTTTAAGCCCGATGGAGTCCGCAGATAGACAACACAAAGCTGGATGTGTCAGAGGAGGAGATGGAGACACCCACCACGATGCACTCAGCACAACATGTGAGTACAACCTTCTTACCGGGCACCCTTCCATATTTCCACGCTAAATCTTTACATGTCGTCCGAGGAGGAATTTTACTATATCTGGCAACGTGTTCTCCCATGTGTTATTGCAGACCACATTTGCTGGGAACGTTGCCAGTGAATTTCCTGACTGTGCATGTGCCAAGAGCCGGGCAAAGTTACTGCGTTGGAAATATAGTACAGTAAATATATGATTGTAACTGTCCAGTGGAATGATTTGTGGAATTGCTGTGTAAGGAAAAGCCTGTACGAATGCAAGTAGCGATGGTTTTCTTTAAAGTCACAGTATGTCGCTTTTGAGCAAAAAATAGACGAAGATAAAAGCATGTTTTTTTTTAAATTTTGGATGTTTTTATTGCCATTTTCTTCTTTCTTATCCTATCTTTTAATGTTAATTTTATGAGGATTATTTGTGATTATTTATGTTTTGATTTGTGTGATTTTAATGTCTTTCTTATTCTGTAAAGCACTTTGAATTACCTTGTGTACGAATTGTGCTATACAAATAAACTTGCCTTGCCTTATCCGAGGTCGTTTCGCGTGGGGCAGCAGTCAAAGCAGGGACTCCCAGACTTCCCTCACCCCAGACACATCCTCCAGCTCCTCCGGTTGGACCCCAAGGTGTTCCCAAGCAAGCCGAGAGACATAGTTCCTCCAGCGTGCGGAAGAAAATGGATGGATGTTTTTATTGCACTAAAAACATAGGCTAGCATGCGTCTTTACTCAGGCTTGCATCTCCATAAACCTGACCCTTACTTAGCCTGGAGGATGGTCTAATACCTGCTTGTTTCCATGGGAATGTTGTTGCGTTGACTATAATATTCCACAGTATCTATCAATCCATGGAGAATGTTAAAAAAATATCATTTAAACATTAGATTTCCATGGAATTATTCAAGAGACATGCCACCTCCAGAAAGTACCTTTACTGTACGTTTAAGTTAATAATTACGCAAAAAAAACAAAAACAAAACTTGAATACTAAATGTTTGTGGTAAGATATAAATTCAAAGCAGTGTTTCCTCTTAAATCTGAATTGTCAAAGTATGAAATTATCATTTTTAAAACCATCAACGGTTAAAAATGTCCTGGCAAGGTGCACCCAAACCCCAGCTCTGGCCCAGCAATACATATTCTCTATCACAAATATTTACTTTTCTGAATTTATAGGCTACATGAATAATAATCAATCATTATCTGTATTAACTGAGCTCATTAAGGTGTAAATATGTTGCGTTCACAGTTCGATGACGTCATAATTTCAGATTTAGGGCAGGGGCCGATATATCTATGGGAGATTCACTGTTTGAAAAGAACTAAGATCTGCATAACTGAACCTTATCATTATTGATTGGTCCCACAAAGTCGCTGTAATGATCTTGGAAATTCAAGTCTTTTCAACTGACAATAACGTCTCTGGGTTTAAATAATGGCACCGCTCTCTGAAGCAATTATGAAGACATTTAAAGTGACCTATTCTGCAAAATGGACTTTTCAGAGCTTTTAACCATGTCATAGTTGTTTCCTTCTCATTTACTCTTAAAGTTGTATTTGGAGTGATTCGTGCATTTTTGAGCAATCTTCAATCTCGCCATTTTAGCCCCCAGAAACCCCTGTTTTCACCGGAATACATACACTTCTCTGTATTTACTTTGATATAAATGACAAAAGGCTGCTCATTAGTGTGATGTGCAGCTGTCCATCGTAAAGCCCGAGAGCTCCATGGCTCTTTGTTGTGACGATGTTTACGATGACATCAGCTCCCATTGGGCACCGCGGTTTTGTAATATAGAGATTGAACAACAAGGGTCCCAAGATTGACCCCTGGGGCACCCCGTCAGGGACATTTTATGTGAGACAGATGTTCCAATTTCAACACAGTACTTCCTGTTTTCTACATATGACTTGAACCAGTTTAGTGCCGTTCCAGAGCAGACACAAGCACAATGTCTTCTTTATCACTGATTTTTTTTTTGTTTGTTTTATAGTTAGACACAGTAATTAAATAGATATTAACCATAAATATCAAGTGTTATGCTGCGCCTTTTAAACCCAGTCTTCATCATACTTCCAAAATCCTTCTATACCTGAACCTCTGATTGAGAAACACTCAAATAGTTGACACATGACATAACCACACATGACATAACCACACATGACATAACCACACATGACACTTGAAAAATATGACACGACACTTGAAAAATATGTCACCTAAAAACACTGTGAAAAGACACCATCACACGGTCGAATGTCATTACATTAAAAACAAACAAACAAAAAAATATTGTAAAAATGTTTCTTAATACACTGAGAAAAGATGTAATCACAGACAACACTGAAAAATATGTGATTACAAAAGAAAAAAAAAAAAAAAGAAGCCAACTCCTATAGAACTAATGGACTTAATACGATTAACTATGATTCAGGAGAAGAACCACGCCTCAACTTCCTCCTGCTCCTCTCCAGCGAACCACAGCTCACCTCAGCCACACCTCTAATTACCCAGAAGCCCTATTTATACAAGTCTGTCTGCGCTTTCTCGACCCCTCCGCCCCCTTTTTGTTGTTCATCTTTCAACTCGAATGCCTCACCATCTATAGAGCCCCCGTCCTGAGTCTCTACTCGGCCTCTACATCTTTTCATATCATCAGTAAATATCTTTATTGTACCATTGTTGTGGCGTGGTCCTTACTGGTGAAAGTAAAAATATGTTGTGACCATAGACTGTACATATAAACGGACATTTATACAAACCTGCTAGCTCCGATTCACTCCGATTCTCCGTTACTGCTTCATATTAACCCACTGTGCATGATTTTAACATTATATATTTCACAATTTTGCCTGTAAATCAACATATGAGCATTAATAAGTGGTGCAAGCAGAAAGGAGTGTTACCTTCAACACCCTCACTCTGCATTGGCTCTTTGGTTGCTATGATACTCACGGTCCGAATTCTAAATATGGATCTCTGCTCCAAATTCGAGTTTTGATGAGCTTCGTTTGACAGGACCCGACATCACACTCGATTAGATCACTTTTTATAGTCTACAGTTATCACAAAATGACACAGAGGAATGTTTTCACACGCGACACTGTAAAAATACGTTGCCTACGGAGCGTTCCCCAGCAGCTGTCCATCAAAGCGGTCTCTCACGTGTCCGTCCCATGTCCTAAAGACTGTCCCATGTGCTTACAATCCTAGTTGAGACATGTGTCCGCTTGTCCCTGCGCCGCTCCAATTCCACAACGCGCCTACATCTTTGTACTACTGCCATCCGTCATCCTCCGTCTAAGTCCAAAAACGAAAAAGGTAACGCTGCTTAACTGTTCAAAGTTTTCCCAAGTCCCCGTCAAACGCTCCTTAATTCAAACGCTGTGCAAAAAAGGTCAGAATTGCAACAGCTTTTCGACAATTCGACAAGAGGAACACAAACTTCTTCCCTCGCTGAATGCTCTCATTTACATTTCAGTTTTGCAGCAGACATTGTACAAACGCTTCCCATTGGTAAATCGCACGCAACACGCCCACAAACTGCGCAAGTTATTTTTCAGTTTATGCTAGCAGTTTAGCGCCTGTATTTATAACTGAGGCCTTAAGTGACGTAAATAGGAGAAACCCGCTGTTCCAAGGCTGCAGACAGGTCCCCAAAAGCAAATGCAAACGCACATGTTGCTCAGTGTTGCATTGGAAAATAAACTGTCGCAGATGGACATGTACAGTCGTATGATGCAACTTTAGTTCTAACTTTTTGTACTGTACTGTAAAGTGTACGGGGGAGGGCATCTTTGGTTTTCATCACTTCACACGTCCGAGCTCGAGGTTTTACAGTTGTATTCTCCAAACTTATTGCAGGAAGATTCTTTTAACGGCGTTAGCATCTCTCCATTCAGTTATATGTCTAACCTTTGCACTGGTGACAGCTGAGAGTCACTATATTTAAAATCTGTACAAAAATATATAAACCTATGGGAAAAAAACACATATTAAGTCGAATTTGTATGATAAGACCACTTTAAAAGCTCCATATTACATTGTTTTCTCATCAAAAACATGTATGAATGAAACAAAACACAACTCCAGGTCTGTTTTGGAGGAGGTGTGAATGTTCTAACGTGATTTAAAGCTCACAAGAGTCAATTTTGCGTAATATAGAACCTTTAAATGAAGTAGATGTGGCTCTGCTCCTCTCAGCTGCATAAGGGGAGCTTTACATTCTACTCGAGCACATCTCCTGAGGCCAGACACACTCCTCCATGACGCATCTCAAAAGTTTGTTCAGAAGCAGAATGTGAATGACACTTCTTTAACCAAATTCACGAATCATTAAAGACGAGACAGTTTTAAAGTGCGTATGAGAAGTTAGACCACTCATTTCAATAAAGGGCCCATATTACACTTTTTATTATCTATGTTATAATGTTTCCTCATCACAAACAGACCTGGAGTTGTGTTTTGTTTCATTCACACATGTTTAACACACAAACCCTGTATATTTAGGCTGTGTTCTTCTCTCAAAATGAAAACGGTCTGTTCCACTTGGTGATGTCATGAGGTTATACAGGAAGTGCTCCACTGTGTTTTTAAACTCCATACACCTTCACTAGAGTATTTTTTGATAATTTCAGCCCTGAAATGTCCAATTTTTACTGAACTAAAAGTAAAAGGTAGTTGTTAATAATTATTATAGTTGTTATTATCATGACATCACAAAGTGGAACAGAGCATTTTGTGGTTTGGAGATGTAGACAGACTAATAAAATGTGTTGCTGATTGTTCTTTAATGAGGTTTTAACATTCTAACATGGCTTACAGCTCACACAAGTCCATTTTGTGTAATTTAAGACCTTTAAAACCCAGTTAAATGCATTGTTGATAACATAGGCAGAGGTATTCCACTTTAAGACTCAGTGCTACTTCCTGTTTGTACTTCCTGACATGACGTAAAACTATGATACGTTTTACCACATTTTGTACTATCCCACCAAACAGCTGACCATCAGGTTGGTGGGCAAACGCTCCAACCACTAAGCCACTGTCACCCTCAAAGCTGAAGGAGGTGCACGTCCTGGGAACAGAACAGCCTAAACACAGGATTACTCCAACATGAGTGAATGAAACAACACGCACCTCCAGGTTTGTTTTTGAGCTGTTAAATCGGACCTATTATATGTACAAACTCAACTTTTTCAGACCATGTTGTTGCTGTTTCACCTTGTCGTTTATCCTCTTGAAGTTGTATTTGTATTTGTATTCGTGCATGTTTGAGTGTGTGTGAGTATCTGTGTGTGTGTGTCTTTAATCGCTTTTTTTCAAGACGCCATCTTGTCGATCAACCTCCGTTTTCTCTGCCATCGGCATATATACGCACTGCTCTGTAGTTTATTTATTTATTCATTCATTCATTTATTCATACATTTATTTATTTAGTCATATATTTATTTATTTATTTATTCATACATTTATGTATTTAATTTTTTTATTTATTCATACATTTATTAATTTATTCATTCATACAATTATTCATTTATTTATTCATTAATTCAATTATTCATTTATTTATCCATCCATTCATTTATTTATTCATACATTTATTAATTTATTCATTCATTCAATTATTCATTTATTTATTTATTCATACATTTATTTAGTCATTTATTCATTCATTCATTTATTTATTTATTCAGTCATTTATTTATTTATCTATTCATTCATTTATTTACCCATTTATTTATTTAGTCATTTATTTATTCATTCATTCATTCATTTATTCAGTTATTTATTCAGTTATTTATTCATTTATTCATTCATTTATTCATTCATGTATTCATTCATTTGTTCATTCATTCATACATTTATTCATTCAGTTATTTATTCATTCATTTGTTCACTCATTCATACATTAATTCATTCATTCATTTATTTATTCTTTTTTTTTATATTTTGAGCACAGGTTCACCTCAAGCTCATCTCACACTCTGTTCTTATTCAAGCTCAAAAACGAGTGGGAAGAATAAAACTTATGGTCCCAGCTGTGTTTTCCATCAGGACACAAATCAAACACGGCGACGTCAGCTCCACTGAACACCACAGTTTTCTAACACAGAAATCAGCCGTCATGTTTCTTTTATTAAGTCGTTTTAGATGAATATTGCAATTTAAAATCTGCAAATTATCGCATAATGATCCAGGGTGTCGTAGATTATAACTGTAGACACAAACACAACACGTCTACTTTAAACTCTTGCCAAAAAGTTAAGTAGAAAAAAGACCTTGAAGCCTCCATTTAGTTAATTTTTATGCATTTTGTAACTTCCCCCTGGTCCGTGTTGACACTGTTTGTTTTAATAATAGCGATCACATATTAGCACCACAAACAAGGCTCATCCAATATGTTTTTGCCACGCTCACTGTTTTTCCCGTGAAAGTGTAAAATTAGGTCTGCACCTTATTCCTCTAATGAGCCCAGTCAAATTTGGCCCGGCGCTGGCTGTGTTTGGAGCCCAGCGTAGCCTAGCGACAGCCAATGGGAGCGTGCCGTGCGGGTTGAGTAATCAGATAATGTCGGGGTACTCACTTGGGATCCACTGGAACTCGGTAGTGGGTAATTAGGAGGTCTGGTACCAGAGGTGGGTAGTACTTAGTTACATTTACTTGAGTAATTTTTTTAAGAAATTGTACTTTTCTAGCAGCATATTTTTACTAAAGTAACAGTACACTTACTAGAGTAACAGTTGTGGTCACTCTTCCCACTGCGAGTAAATCTACAAGTGACAAAAGCTTTATGTTGACGAAAACGATTTAGTTTTTCATCATTTTTGCAACTGTCCTTTAAAAACACCAGATTTTTTTGCATTTTTTTATATTTTGCCCTTCACATTGCACCAACTTTAAATCATAAATCAGATTTTTTTTTAGATTTGAGCTTTGTTCCGTCACCAAAAACACGCCTGAAGAGGTTGTAAATGTCGTTCGTGCATGTTTGAGTAATTTAGCGATCTCTCCTGGGCCCTATTCAAACCCTCCTTAAGGTTAGCTGTAATATTCTGTGCACGACTCCGCTCACAAACCTACGTCATCCATGCTCCCATACGACAATTGCACATAAATATAGAAAAACATGATACAAAACTGTGCGCTACAACTTCACAAACCTGACGCGATGTGCAATAGTTTCATTAGCTGATTGTGTTGTGCTCGCGCTCTGAAAACGTACGTTGTTACATCGTTTTTGCCAAATATAACAGAACATGGTGATCTAGATATGTTACGTGTTAGCAGTTAATACCCCATAGAAGTAAAATACCCCGTCTTACTTGAGTAGTACTTTTGCCAAATACTTTTTACCCTTACTCGAGTACAGTTTTTGACCACTCTAAGCACAAAGGCCGGCCCCTCCCTGCACACAGCGGGCAGGTTAGGAGAGTGATGGAGAGGAATGCTAAAGTGTTGAGGGGAGAGCACTGACCCCTGCAGACAGACGCCTCACTGGCCTGACAGCTCCATCTCAGACAGACTCTGCCATCGCCCGGAGAATCACCAAGTGCGGACGCCCAGCCCAGTAGAAAAAGCTACGTGTTCACTCGCCATAACTTCAGTAAAGTTCAACTGAAAAACAACAAAACCTCTTAAGCCTAAATTAAAGGGCCCGTATGACTCTACGTTCTGATCTATGTTATAATGTTGTTTCCTTATCATAAACATACCCAAAGTTGTGTTTTGTTTCATTCACACACGTTTAACGCACAAACCCCGCACATTTAGGCCGTGTTCTTTTATCAAACAGAAAACGCCCCGTTCCACCTTGTGATGTCATCATGTGGTAATACAAGAAATCCGCCATTGTGTTTTTAAACTCCACACACCTTCGCTAGAATCATTTGGATCATTTCAGGAGCGTCCAATCACCACTGAACTAAAGGTGAAAGGTCGCTGTTCACTTGAAAACTACCACTTCATGACATCACAAGGTGGAACAGAGCGTTTTGAGCTTTGGAGATGTAGACAGAGTAATAATAAGTTACTCAAACATGTGAATGAAACAAAACACAACTCCAAGTCTGTTTTGGATAATTAACGACATTCTAACATGTCTTAAAGTTCACAAGAGTCAGTTCTGGGTAATACGGGACCTTTAAATCCGGCTCACTGATATAAAATAATAATAATATAATTCCATTCCATTCCGGGTGAATAGTACATCGTATGGAATTGTACTCATCTATTTTGAATTTATTATTTTAACAATTTTTATTGCTTAAAAATATCTTTTAAAAACAACAACAACAAAAAAAAACATGCATGGCTGTTCCTCCGCAGATCAGATGTTTAACTTAGCCGGGTGGGGTTTACCTATGACGCAACTAAACAGGCAATATTGAGAAACATTTTTGAATGCTTAGAGAAGACGCTTTTGGTTTAGGTTAATGAAACAAGTGTGAATGAAACAAAAATACAATTCCAGGTATGTTTTTAATGAGGGAACGACAGTATAACACGGGTAAACGCTCCAAATAGTCAATTGTGCATAATATGTGTTCTTTAAGTGTAATTTGCAGCAGCGGCTCAGTTGGTAGAGCGTTCAATCACTGACATGAAAGTTGGCAGTTCAGGTGGGTACGATCGCAGCTTCTACCGGTTTATACTGTATTCTTGATTTAAGGTTAAGGCACAAATTATTGTCCCCCGTCGGGAAATTTGTTTGTCCCATCCTTCATCTGCAATGCTGCACCCAGGGGACCCATTTCCACATCTCGAGCTGGTTTTGGTCTTCGGATTTGACCTGTCCCAGCGCAGCCTTCTACTTTAAACTCGGGTCGTGATTCAGTCCGGCCCTTTGCCCAGACGCTCGAGCGCGTGAGAGAGTTTACGCGCACTTAATTTTGCTCCTACATTCACCTCCAATTCCCCTCTGCTCCACTGTCAGCCATCGTCAGCCATTACGAGCACTCCACTGAGCACGCTAGGCTAACGGCTTTATGACCAGTCCAGACCCTCTCTGCTCCGCAATGTGTGACCACTGCTCTGGACTTTCGCACTGTAAATTCATTCTGCCCTGGATTTACGGAGGCTGTTACCCGGGTCAGATACACAGGCCGGCGGGCGTCTCGGGTCAGCCGGGTCACAGACTGCACACCAGAAACCGACGTCCAAAAGTGCTGGACTAAAACACTAATCTGAGAGCCATGTTTTTACGGTGCTATTAAATGTGTAACGTAATGGAAATATACAGTTTTTTTTAAGGTAGCTTCTCCTGCTAATTGCCTGATATTATTGCTGTTACAGTTGTCCCTCGTTTATCACGGGGGTAACGTTCTAAAAATAACCCGCAATAGATAATCAGCTTTATTTTTTACAATTATTCTATATGTTTTTGGCTGTAAAACCCCTCACCACACACTTTATACACTTTTCTCACACAGGCGTTAACATTTTCTCACATTTCTCTCTCGTTTAAACTCTCTCAAAGTTCAAACCTTCGTAGGCGTCTTTGTCGGTGCAGAACGTTTCATCGACATTGTGGGTTTTGTCAGGGAGAAAACAAATCGCAAACATACAGCACTTCAGAGTCACACTGCGATCCAACGTTTATGTAAATTTGTCTGAACACATTTTGTACTGTACAGGAGACACGGCGCGGTACTGTAGACGATAAACGATAATATTGAAACCAAACCAAAATCAGAATTATCCCCAAAAAAACAAATACAACACTTCAGTAGTTAATTTGCATCTATAATGAATCATAGAAGTTATTTATTCAAACTTCTACAGCTCAAATCGTATCATATTGCAAAAAAATACCCCAAAAAAACAAAAATATTCCACTACTGCCACTACGATAAATACTGACCCCGAAATAATATAGTTCCATCTATGATATATTGAACGATACGTCGATATAGTGATTATCGTGACAGGACTAGTTTCCAGTGTAAACGTTGAATTGAGCGAACAGATCTTGAGCGGTTTGTTTTGCAGAATTCTTAGTTCCTCAGTTTGTATTTAACCTGAACGCACGTGCCTCTTCCACGGTAGATAAAGTCAATATATGTGTAAGTTATAATAAGATGAAAATAAACCAACAAGACCATCAGCGTTTAACCCAGAAAAATAATTAAAGTGATAAAGAAATGAACTAAACAAAAACATAAGTCATAGATTATTTGCTGACAAAGAGGCAGGTCCATTTTAGGTAAGTTAACATTTATTTACTCTGCAAAGGCTTTTAAATCATGCTTTATGCTTGATTAAATGTTGTATTTCACTTCCTTTGTGGCACAGGTTTTAAAATTTGCTTCCATTCTCTTCAGTTAAAACCAGACGGCGACTCCAAATGTGTCAGTGATGCAGGATAGAGCCCGGAGAGAGAGATTTGTTTTTTTTCACTCACACATTCATACACCACGGCACATCTGTGGGAGCCGGAATCGCACCATCAACCTGTGGATCAAGTGTTTGACTGTTCTACCGGTGATGTTTATGTCGAGGGCGGGATTTGAACCGTCAATGCTCTACCGACTGAGCCACTGTGAGAGTCTGATGAGAGCTGAGCATAATGGTGCAAAATCAATGGTATGTGATGTTTGTTATATTTTTCTTTTTGTTTCTTATATTTTAGTGAGCTTGAATTCAACAGTTAAAAAATAATAAAATAAAATAAAATAAAATAAAATAAAATAAAATAAAATAAAATAAAATAAAATAAAATAAAATAAAATAAAATAAAATAAAATAAAATAAAATAAAATAAAATAAAATAAAATAAAATAAAATAAAATAAAATAAAATAAAATAAAATAAAATAAAATAAAATATTAACAAGACTAAACAGGGAGGTGGGGTTTACCAGTTCCAGTCCCCCACAGCTCACACATGGGACGCCTGTGAGGAGCAGCACAGGAGACTCCACTCTAGCTACAAAACATGCCCTTCCACATGTATGAAAGAATAATTTAAACTTTCATATGTTCCTATATCCCATGAATTACAAGAGCAGAGGGGGAAAGTTATGAGCAGATGCACTTTACCCATCTGAAGTCAGGAAACGGCAGCCAACTTCCACTACAGTCTATTATAGTTGAAAAAGTTTTTATGAAATGTAGAGACAATGGGCACTTTTCTGTATTTATTATTATTATTTTTACCTTTTAATGTTTCTAAGGACAGTGTGAATATCCTGTCTCTCTGTGGAAAAACTGTTGCCCTGAAAGCTTGACCCCATGTTCAGTTTTCACGGCAAACTTTAAACCTTTAAATGTGAGAACACGATCTTGAGGGAACATAGGGCCATAAAAAAAAAAAAAAAAAATGAAGCTCACTCTCTGTTTGGCACGAGGCAGCGAGAAGGTTAACTATGTCCTTTTATATGTACAGTCTATGGTTGCAGCTAACTATTATTTTGCTAATCAAATCATCATACAATCATGAAAAGGAAGTAAAGTATGCTAAATTCAAGAAATAATAACAGAGGGGGTGGGATTAAATAAATTTTCTTCTTCCCACTCCTTTTTGGGCAATCGGAGATACTCTTTTTTTTGTGTGTGTGTGTTTTGTTTGTCTGTTTTTGTTTATTTTTCCTTTACTCTTGTATCATTGTGTTGATTGATATCGATTGTGGCTGCCTAGGCTATGCAAAGAGAAAAGATGTCCATTTGCCCAAGACAAATAATTAAAAAAATAAAATAAAAACAAAATAATCTAGTTGTTTCCGACACAAAATCCTTGGGTTTTCATAGGGCAGCCCGTTGAGTTAGAAGTAATTGTCTTGTTTACTAAAATTGACCCAGATAAAGCCAAAGTGATCATCAAAAACACAAAATGTCCACTTCATTTTGATGCAGCTGCTGCTCTGTTTGAGTCATTAAACCTTCTCTGGAGTCTGTGTTTAGACCAGACAAAGATTTTTTCAATCGCTAAATTAGTTGACAATTATTTCAGTTAAAGAGAGACTATTAAGCAAAATCGATTTTTTTGAGTTTTCTACCATGTTTGAAGAGGTTTTATGTCATCCATGCATGTTTGAGTATTTGAGCGAGTTCTCCTGGGCTCAGTTTGAACCTCCTTATGGTTATCTGTAAAATTCTATGCAATGCTCCGCCCACAAGCCTACGTCATCCACGCTCCCACACAACAATTCCCTATAAATATACAAAAACGTGATACAAATCTATACACAGCAACTTGACAAACCTGATGTGATGTGATGTGCAGTAGTATTCGATGGAAGCAGCTGATTGCGTTGTGATAGCGCTCTGAAGGGGGAGTTGCTTAACACAGGGAGCGTGGAATGAAAGTGTGAAACTTCTAAAACATGTTCATACACGGTTTTCAGCGTTTCTAGCGTTTCCAAAACAATAAAAGGTAACATGGAGATCTAAATATGTTGTGTTAGCGGTTAATACCCAATGGAAGTAAAATATCCCCTTTAACTCTTAGTTGTGATGAAGTGAATACAGTCACTTTAATTATACCGTCTGGAAAGGTGAAAAATGAAAGAGTTTGCAGTGGTCTAAAGTTATTCCACACTTACCTTATTCATTCTGAGCATCCTAATCATCTACTGCAATGAATTTATAAGTACTTTTCAGAACTTTCAGAGCAGATTTCTGCAGTCACGGCTAAACTAATAGCAACTAGCATACAAACACGCACTTCCTGCTTATCGGACAATGCAACAGTTCATAATTAGGTGCGGACAGTACACAGCCGACTTATTTTGACCTCAAGAGCTGCTTATACAATATATCTGGACAGGGACGAGACAAATTTTGGTCATGAAAAAAATGGGATAAAAGACAAACAACAAGAACAAATGGGAACATAGCAACAGTGGAAGTACTCAATTTTATTACAGATACAGAGGTAAAAAGTTACAAAAATACAAGTATCCCATGATAACATTAAGTAATAGTATTAAAGTACTTGTTTAAAGTGTTACGTGTGGTGATAGTGATTAAAAATGATCTATATTTTGGTCAACAGAAAGAATACAAATCTATTTCTTTACTTTTCTCATGATTTTTGTGTATTTATTCAGGATGTTTCCACGAACATGGTAAAAATAACCCCTCAAATGACATACGAAAAGTACTTTTTACTTTTCAGTCCAGTTCAAAAATGTAGCGGAGTAGAAAATACAGACGCTGCTTTCAAATGTAGTGAAGTCAAAGTATAAAATATCCACTGCAAAATGTGCATAAGTGAAGTACAGATACCTAAAAATTCAACTTAAGTACAGTGTTTTACGACTTGTACTTCATTACCTTCCACCACTGGGACTTAGATATTGTCTAGTTGCTCTAAATCATGTCAAATGGATGTCGATTCAATGCACGGTTGACTTTAGCACAGCGCCACAGAGTAGGATTTGAACAGTATTTTGATTTGAACAGAAGAGGACGTGTGTGTGCAGATCTGCTCCTGTACAGCCAGTGAGGAGCTGACAGTCTGAGGTACATTTAAACTTGGTTCTAACTCAACTCAAGCTTCTGTGAAATGTTGGCGTCTGCTTCACTTCCACAGTTTCACACAGTCCCAGCGCTCAAAGACACGGCGCCGACAGCTCAAATGTGATCGCGCCGAAGCCAGGAGGTGGGACGTGTTACACTGTGCGCAGGTGGAGAGGCGCACTGCAGCAGGGATGTGTACAAGTGGATCAAATGTGCGGAAAGTGTGGATATTATGAAAAATACAGTTTTTGAACTTTTATCATGATTTAGTCCTGGATTAGTTCTGGTTTAGTCCCAGTTCAGTCCTGGTTTTGTCCTCGTTTAAACCTGGTTTAGACATGGTTCAGTCCAGGTTTAGTCCCAGTTTAGTCCTGGTTTAGTCGTGATTTAGTCCTGGTCCAGTCCTGTTTCAGTTCTGGTTCAGTCCTGGTTTAGTTCTGGTTTAGTCTCAGTTTAGTCCTGGTTTAGTCCTGGTTTAGATCTGGTTTAGTCCTTGTGTGGTCATGGTTCAGTCCTGGATCAGTCCTGGTTTAGTCCTCTTTTACTTCTGGTTTCGTTCTGGTTCAGTCCTGGTTTAGTCCTGGTTCAGTCCCGGTATAGTCCTGGGTTAGTCCTGGTTTAGTCCTGGTTTAGTCTTGGTTTAGTCCAGGTTTAGTCCTGGTTTAGTTCTGGTTCATTCCTGGTTTAGTCCTGGTTTAGTCCTGGTTCAGTCCTGGTTCAGTCCTGGTTTATTTCTGGTTCATTCCTGGTTTAGTCCTGGTTTAGTTCTGGTTCAGTCCTGGTTTAGTCCTGGTTTAGTCCTGGTTTAGTTCTGGTTTCATCCTGGTTTAGTCCTGGTTTAGTCCTGGTTTAGTCCTGGTTTAGTTCTGGTTTAGTCCTGGTTTAGTTCTGGTTTCATCCTGGTTTAGTCCTGGTTTAGTCCTGGTTTAGTTCTGGTTTAGTTCTGGTTTCATCCTGGTTTAGTCCTGGTTTAGTCCTGGTTTAGTTCTGGTTTAGTCCTGGTTTAGTTCTGGTTTCATCCTGGTTTAGTCCTGGTTTAGTTCTGGTTTAGTCCTGGTTTAGTTCTGGTTTCATCCTGGTTTAGTTCTGGTTTAGTCCTGGTTTAGTTCTGGTTTCATCCTGGTTTAGTTCTGGTTTAGTTCTGGTTCAGTCCTGGTTTAGTTCTGGTTTAGTTCTGGTTCAGTCCTGGTTTAGTCCTGGTTTAGTCTTGGTTTAGTTCTGGTTTAGTCCTGGTTTAGTTCTGGTTTCGTCCTTGTTTCGTCCTGGTTTAGTCCTGGTTTAGTCCTGGTTTAGTTCTGGTTTAGTCCTGGTTTAGTTCTGGTTTCATCCTGGTTTAGTCCTGGTTTAGTCCTGGTTTAGTTCTGGTTTCATCCTGGTTTAGTCCTGGTTTAGTTCTGGTTTAGTCCTGGTTTAGTTCTGGTTTCATCCTGGTTTAGTCCTGGTTTAGTTCTGGTTTAGTCCTGGTTTAGTTCTGGTTTCATCCTGGTTTAGTTCTGGTTTAGTCCTGGTTTAGTTCTGGTTTCATCCTGGTTTAGTTCTGGTTTAGTTCTGGTTCAGTCCTGGTTTAGTTCTGGTTTAGTTCTGGTTTCATCCTGGTTTAGTTCTGGTTTAGTCCTGGTTTAGTTCTGGTTTCATCCTGGTTTAGTTCTGGTTTAGTTCTGGTTTAGTCCTGGTTTAGTTCTGGTTTCATCCTGGTTTAGTTCTGGTTTAGTTCTGGTTCAGTCCTGGTTTAGTTCTGGTTTAGTTCTGGTTTAGTCTTGGTTTAGTTCTGGTTTAGTCCTGGTTTAGTTCTGGTTTCGTCCTGGTTTCGTCCTGGTTTAGTCCTGGTTTAGTCCTGGTTTAGTCCTGGTTTAGTTCTGGTTTAGTCCTGGTTTAGTTCTGGTTTCATCCTGGTTTAGTCCTGGTTTAGTCCTGGTTTAGTTCTGGTTTCATCCTGGTTTAGTCCTGGTTTAGTCCTGGTTTAGTTCTGGTTTAGTCCTGGTTTAGTCCTGGTTTAATCCTGGTTTAGTCCTGGTTTAGTCCTGGTTTAGTCACTTCACTGTGGTTCTCCTTGACGTTTTCTCCTTTCCCCCAGTTTTTAACATTTTTTTCCTCCATAATAACTGAAGTACTTTTTATACTTTTTATTTATCAGATATAACACAGAGGTTTATTTATCAGATCTAACACAGAGGTGAACACACACATCACATTATTTGCCGGTGGTGTGGTGGTTTACGGCGTTGCACACATGTGGTCGTTATCTCCGGCCTTGACTGTTTTCCGAATGTCTCTCCCCATTTTGCAGCTGTCCTGTCCAGCCTCTTGTCCCCACAGTGATGACATGAGCTCGCTAGACATTTAAAGAGCACCCGCCTGGTGTTTTTCAGATTGTATAATGTGATGATGTCATACACCCAGATGGGGCCAACACTGAACTTTGGCCTTAAATATCCAAAAAGTAAATTGACAAATGTTGAACCTGAACATTTGTATTGGAACTTGCTGTATTACTTCACAATTCAGCATTTTAACAATCAATCAATTATCAATTTTAGCTACTCCCATCTGTATTAAATATTTTCAGTCTATAGAATGTTGCAATGTCATTTAAAACCCAGATATGCATGTACAGGAGGGTGAAGAGTGGGTGGGACATTCAGCAGATAATCAAAGTCAGCAAGAAATCATGCTTTATTAATTTGTCTTTGTTATTTTGGGCTGATTGGGACCTAATGGGTGAAAAAACAAAGAATTAACTTTGCATCATTTTTCTCATAATGTAAAGACGTGTGCCTTTAAAAGTCCATCTTGAATCTAAACTATAATTTGTTATTCTCTTCTGTCACCTTTAACCTCCTGAGACCTGGTGTCCTCATCTATGGACAACATATTTTGGGTTGTTTAGGCCACAGTGCAAATTTTTTGAAGAATAGCAACAAGATTATGTTCAATTTGGAATATTTCTAAGAGTTTAGAATATTATATTTTTTATTTTTATATTTATTTGTATTTATTTTTTTATTTAATACATTTATTTATTTTATTATTTATTTGTTTTTATTATATTTTATTTTATTTTTTTTATTGTATTTTAAGTATTTTTATTTTATTTAAATGTCTTCCTGCACCTGTCAGCAGCACAAATGAGACACATTGTTCCTAGAGGCACAATTGTTTCTCATTTAGTTTTTTTTACACAAAATTTATGTGTTCAGGCACTTAATAGTTTTTGCAAATAACGTCCTGCAAGAGCTCGGGTCTCTGGAGGTTAAGTGGCAGTATAATGACCTCATATGTGGACACCAGGACCTTGTAGAGAAAAAAAATGTATTGTGGCCTAGACAACCCAAAATGTGTTGTCACCCACTGCTTCTGACAGGTTGCCCCACCATCAGTGAAGGATGGGTCAAATGAAAGACGCATTTTCCATAGTCAGGAGTACCAAGGTGAAAGATTAGCCTATTATACTAGTTCTAAGTTGACTGGGAGTGCTGCAGTGCTGCTTAATACTGCTGCCCCGCTGGTCTGGTGGTGTTTTTGGACTGTTTATGTAGCTGTGACAGGCTCTAAGTGCCAGTGAGAGTGCTGTCCATTCACTTGAGTCCTATTCTAATTAAAGCTGGAAAGAGCCATATCAACTAAAGCTGCTTAAGTTTAATACAGTCATCCATGCAGACAGGGGGCAGCGCAGGGGGTTTACGACACGGCCCTCATGCATAATCCCAGCTGCGCATGAGGGGGCGGGAGCAGGGAGAGTGAGAAGGGGCTGAGAGGGGTGAGTGGATTTAGTTTGGACTCCAGAGCGCAAGTCTGTTGTGGTACTGCCTTGCTGTAGTTAGAGAAAGACAGAAAATCACTGCTACTGGTAATGCATGCTGCCCTTGTGTCTTTAGGCCAGACACTTAAAGAGACTTGCTTCCAGTGTGGGCAGGTAAGAATGTAAATATGGTGCTTCAAGGGCCCAAAGTAGCTTCCAACGTCCAGCTCCCAAATGATTTCCCAGTGGCTGCTAGTAGAATACAACAAGAAATAATGAAAATATATAACATTTAAAGAAGGTGTGTTATGATTTTTGACCCAATACCAACTACCAATATCACTTTATTTGTCCCCGAGGACCAATTTAAGCACATTGAGCAGTAAAATACAATAGAAAGGGCAAACAAGTAGCGTCATCAGATCTAGTGTCAGTTTGAGGTGAGTAACAGTGTTCAGGACAAAAGTGTTCCTCCTCTGTGTCCTCTGTGTCCTCTGTGTCCTGCAGCATTAGAGCAGCCTCCATTAGGCCTCTTCTAAGCTTCATTCGTGATGAGATGAGCCACTCCCTCAGAGTGTTTTCTCTGGACATCACATCATGGTGTAAAAAATCTGTAGCATTTCAGAACTAGCTGACTAGCATAACCATCCCCAAGCAGAGTCACCATGGACACAAGAGAAACAAATTGCTCAAATCATATAATCCAACAGTCCTTAACTTTCGTCCCATGAACTACACATGCTGCACTTCTTTGTTGGTTAAAATCACCAAATATCAAGTTAAAAATGTAAGATAAAAATGAAAAGCTTTTAAAACTTTTGTGTTAAATATGTTCCCATCTTCCAAAATGCACTTTAACTGTCATGTGCTTAAATAAATTCCACCTGAAGCGATTGAATAAACTTATATGCGACTTAAGGCTTTTAAATGCGATGTTTGGGACTTCGGTTTGGCTAATGTCAGAGTCGGTACTGCACCGGGAGAGCTCTGGTAAAATCCTTCAAACACTGGTCAAAAATTATGCTAAAACGCAGTGTGGCTACATTTATAATATCTCTTAAGATGGGTAAGACAACAAGGAACCCTATTTCAGTCCAAGAAGAGCCCGTGGAGGAAGAAATCCATTCCAGTGACGAACAAGATACCGCATGTACCAACTGTGCAGCTAGCAATCAAGGCGCTATGCTAACCCGAGCCGACATGGAAGCGATGCTGCTACAGAAACATCAACATGGAAAGCAGAGAACTGGTGTTGGAGTCCACCTGTGCCCTCTTAAAAAAAGAAAACGAAGCGCTAAAGCTTAAAACAGATGACCTCGAAAATCGTTCACGGTGCACCTGAAAGAGCTGAAGACCCACGTCCGTCTGCTTTCCTCGGCGAATGTCTGAAGGAAGTTTTCGGTCCCCTCCGTGCTGGAAGTTGACCGAGCGCACCGTGTCAGTGTCCGCACACGGAACCGGGATACTCCTCGCCCACTTATTGCCAGGATTCACCATAACCGGAATAAATGCAATGTTTGGTGTTTGGTGTTTGGTGTTTCCATCCTCGTTACTTATGCGAATCAACTAATCATATACTTGAAAAAAAGAGAAAAACTAACTACTGTATCTCGATCTAGAGCGACTTAAAGGTACAGCATGTGTAAGATTATAGCCCAAGGAACAACATTGCAGTGGAATAAAAATCACTCAAACATCCTCTTAACAGGACTTAACTATAACCGAAGTTCATTTGTTTAATATAATTTCATAGTTTCACATCTGTTTTGTGAATGGAGCTCAACAGGACGAATAGTCTTTATAATATAATGACTAATGGGGGTCCAGTAAATAATTAAACGTGGTTATCCAGCCTTTGGGCCTCATCTATCAAGCGTTTGCTCATGAGCTAAACAGCTACCCACGCTTACAGTGGAGCAAAAATCCAACGCAATTTCTCACAGTTTTCCCACGGTCGATCTGTCATCACGTGGAAAAACTTAACGTCCGAGCCCTTTACATCAAGGAACCACTCACCCATGCACCAATATACACAGACACTGGGGGCGAGGTGGGTTAAGTGTCTTGCCCAAGGACACAATGACAGCATGTGTCTGTGAGAGCTGGAACCGCTCAACCGATGATGTTCACGTCAAGATCTCTTCTCCTCGTCTCCTCACCGCCTCTCCTCTCCCCCTCACCGCCTCTCATCTCCTCTCATGTCTTTTCATCTCCTCCCCTCGTCTCCTCACCTCCTCTCATCTCCTCATCACCTCCTCTCATCTCTTATCATCTCCTCCCTCGTTTCCTTCTCACCTCCTCTAATCTCCTCATCACCTCCACTCATCTCTTTTCATCTCCTCCCCTCATCTCCTCCTCACCACCTTTCATCTACTCTCCTCATCGCCTCCTCTCATCTCCGTCTTCTCATCTCTTCTCATCTCCTCCCTCATCTCCTTCTCACCTCCTCTCATCTCCTTCTCATCTCTTTTCATCTCCTCCCTCATCTCCTCTCATCTCCTTCTTCTCATCTCTTCTCATCTCCTCCCTCATCTCTTTCTCACCTCCTCTCATCTCCTTCTTCTCATCTCTTTTCATCTCCTCCCTCATCTCCTCTCATCTCTTTTCATCTCCTCCCTCATCTCCTCTCATCTTCTTCTCATCTCTTTTCATTTCCTCTCATCTCCTTCTCATCTCTTTTCATCGCCTCCTCTCATCTCCGTCTTCTCATCTCTTTTCATCTCCTCCCCTCGTCTCCTGGTCACCTCCTCTCATCTCCTCATCACCTCCGCTCATCTCTTTCTATCTCCTCCCTCATCTCCTTCTCACCTCCTCTCATCTCCTTCTTCTCATCTCTTTCCATCTCCTCCCTCATCTCCTTCTCACCTTCTCTCATCTCCTTCTTCTCATCTCTTTTCATCTCCTTCTCACCTCCTCTCATCTCCTTCATCTCCTCCCCTCGTCTCCTCCTCACCTTTGGTAAACGTTACTATTTTTCAGTTCATGTATAACGTACGTTGACATATATGTGTTTTTCTTTGCGTTTAGTCCATTCACTTTAATCATTTACTTTCTCAAACTGTTACCACATCGTAAAAACTCTCCTTACATCCTGATCGTCGTGGATCGCCCAACCGTTCCCCACAGCTCTCCTCACGTAATATCTAACCCACAGTGTTAGCGACGCCACTGCTCCTGATATAGTGTGGGACTTTATTATATTCATTAATAAGAGTAATTAATTCTGAGAAATAAATGAAGCTGCCACCGTGGAACACCCGCTCGGTTATCGGCACATCAGAGAGAATCCGCTGCTGATGGTGATATTAAAAAGCAGAGGAGGCACAGCTGTTCCATAAATAAGAGTGTAACGGCCGCGGGGCGTAAAACATATCGCCGCACATGGTTAGATGTACTGCGAGTCTCCTGCTGTGTGTGTATTGTTCTGAATGGTCGATGTTTTCAGCTGTGACTGGCTGGTTCACCTTCAGGACTCGCAACATTCACTACGTTTACGTGCACAGCGGGAAAATCCGGATCACTGGACTATTTCCGTTTAAAGCGCCAATTTAAGTTTCCTGATCTGTCTTATAATGTTGTTTCCTCATCAGAAAAACACCTGGAGTTGTGTTTTGTTTCATTCACATGTTTAAACTTTGCATATTTAGGCTACGTTCTTCCCTCAGCGCCACACTTCTTTAGGTTTTTATAAGGGATTTTACTCTAAACTCTTCTTTTAATGTTAATTTTATGGTGATTATTTATGTTTTGATTTGTTGTTTTGTGATTTTAATGTCTTTCTTTTTCTGTAAAGCACTTCGAGTACGAATTGTGCGATACAAATAAACTTGCCTTGCCTTTATACAGTCTATGACAAACCACAGCTCCTCCATCACGGACTTGCGTGTGTTTGTATATTGTTTTGTTCCACTATGTTAAAGTGAAAGTAAAAATACCCAGAGCGACAGTGTTTTTATTTGTGCTGCAGCGAGCAAATAAATTGTAAGTAACGCAGTTTGTAACATGTCTGAAATAAAATGCTCGATGTAAATGAGATGTCACTTATCTATTTCTGGTGTAAGTGTGGTTTTATGGATAATGGCCGTTTCTTTTAGCAGTTATAGCTACAAAGTTTTAGCGCTAGAGCTAAATTGTTAGAGGCTCGATCACAATTATTTGGTTCTTTGACCTGCTGTAGACTGGGACAGGAGCGGTCTGACAGTTTTTTGGGGCAAAAATGATTTAATTATTCAGTTGTTAAGCTCCAACAGTGGATGAAGTATGTGATTTTGTTACTTAAGTCAAAGTACAGATCAGAAGTAAAAAGTTACTCAAGTAAAAGTATCTAATTAAGTAAAAGTGTGTTAAAGTACCCATTTAAAAAAGTACTTTAAGAGTAAAAAAAAAAGTAAAAGATGTCTGTGTAAACCCTCAGTCGTCCAGATCTGATCCACAGCAAAAGATGAAATTTTTATTATTATTTATTTATTTATTTTTATTTGTTAATGTGTTAAATGTAATGATATTAATAAAATAAAAAAAAACTACATATTTTGGTCAACAGCAGTACAATCTATTTATTATTTCTTCTGTGTATTTTTTTTTTTTAAGCTTGTACTCGAAAACTTTAGTCAGGATTTTACTACGAACTTGGTAAAATATGGAAAATATAAATAAAAAATAGAAAAAGTACTTTACTTTTGAGTCCAGTTCAAGCCTCAACGTGTTTATTTCCTCTCTTCTTTTTCTCCTGGTAATATTTCTCCTTTTAAGCAGAGACGGGGGTCAGGTCAGACCACAATATGTGCAAAGATGCTCAGCTAAAAATGTCAGCATAACAAAATCATAATTATGGAGTATGGGGAATTCTTCTGTGACAAATATGGGACCCGCCATATGTCTCATTTGCATAAAACATCAAACATGAATAATACTTAACTATTTATATGCTCATCTCCATATTAGTACTGACAGTAACATTCTCATGAACCCAGAAAGTACTTAGAGCAGAGGTGTCCAAACTATGGCCCAGGTGCCAAATGTGGATCTCAGTTCGATTTGTGTTGGCCCTCAGATGATTGGCTAGCTGCAGACCTCCACCCAGAGGGCCCAATCTGCTGTAAACAAACAGCGGCCATGTCAAGAGAACGCCAAAGTTTACTGCTTACTGGTCGATGTGTTGATGTTGGTTTCGGAGAGCTGAGCAATGCTGTCAGTCAAACCTGTTTTCAGAGCTAGCACCAGAGACCTTGGGAAAAAAAGGCGCCTGATTTGTCTGTTAATAATGTTCATACCTTGATTTATTTGTATAAGTAGACCTATGTTGACAGTTAAATATCTGTGTTTTTTTGTTTTTTTGTGACATTTTAAAGAAAAAAAAAATCTATCTCAAAAAAGAAACAAAATAGCCACTCCATAACAGAATGTACCAACACCATGGTGAGAGCAGCTCAGGACCCCAGTCTGTTGTGCATCTCCATCTCAAAGACACTAACCGCTCCTTTGAAGACAGTGAGATACAGATCTCAGCCAAAGAAAAGAAATGGATTGAGAAGGGAGTTAAAGAGGGAGTTAAAGAGGGACATTAAGGAAGGACAATCCATCTTTCAACAAGAATGGGAGGCTTAGACATCATTCATCTCCTATTTATAACTCCAGCCTCAGACGTAAATCTAAACAAGGAAAACACCGTGTTAGCCAGTATGCTAACAGATGAGAGCTCCCATTACGGGGAATGATTATGCTAAATATGACTCAGGCACAGTGCACACTTAGTGTAACTCAATAGACCTAACAAACAGAAACTGTAAACCACATGTGTCAAACTCAAGGCCCGGGAGCCAAATGTGGCCCTCCACATGATTTTATGTGGCCCTTGACAGGGTACATTAAAAGATATGATGGTCTTAAAATGTCATTTTATCAGGAGATACATAGTTACACAGCCATATTTTTTTTTACATCTAGCCAAATGCATACACAATATTTGTAACTTGAATAAGTAATAAATACAGAAACAGCTCATTAACAAATTCAAAAGTAGATTTATTTTACATCTGGCCCTTTGAGAGCAGCCATTTTGCTGATGTGGCCCTCGGTGAAAATGTGTTTGACGCCCCTGCTGTAAACAAACAGGTAGGTAGTTTCAGTGTAGTTTGCTCCTCCCTTCAGACGGATTTAAGGCAGTGTCCACAATTAATCTGACCAGAACTGAAGAAGAGGCTTGGATGAGCAGCCAAATGTCTTCACTCTAAAACACTTGTCCAGTTGACAGAATTTTCTTTTGTGAGAGCCTAAATAAATTGTTTATAAAATAAATAAATGAAATGTGGGTGGAGGTGCATCTGTTAGAGGTCTGCAGTGTAGGGTCCTCTGGGCAGAGGTCTGCAGTGTAGGGTCCTCTGGGCAGAGGTCTGCAGCCAAACTCTTCACTTATTGTGGGCCCTGCCAAATTGGCCCAAATGATCATATGTAATATTTTTTACTGCAAATATAACTAATTCTAGCATCAAAACCAAAGCAACAAACACTGTACTGTGATACAGACATGGATCTGCCAAAGCTCTGTAAAAACCACTCAACTGAATAAGTGACTGCACTGATCAGTCTGTGGCCCTCTGCTTCAAATCTGTTTCATGTACAGCTTTTGTTGAACATTAAAAAAAAAAGAAAAGTTGGGCACCCAAGTATCTGAGCTCTTTTTTATTTTTTATTTGACATAACATTGACATTATTATGTGCAAAATAGTGACATAGACATAATAATATAATAATAATAAAAAGTAATAATAGAAAAGCTGAAACAAATGTCTTAAGTTCAGCTCAACAGGTCATCAGATGCAGTTTGAGGAAGGTAACAATCCTCAGGACAAAAGTGTCATACTCTGTGTCTTCTCCGTCCTGCAGCATTACAGCAGTGTCCAGAAGGAGCCAGGTCAAATCTGACCCAACAGGAAAGACTCACTCTTTCTTTGTTCTGTTGTTTCGGTCAGTGATGAGATTTTCCTTCATGTATTTCCTCTGGAATGTCTTCTGCCATGTTTGATGTAGAAAGCTTGTCACGTTGTTATAAAAAAAAGTCTGCAGCATTCCAGAGCTAACTAGCTAGCATAGTTCTGTCCAAGTTGGGTCAACATGGATGCAGGAAAAAAACAAACTGGTCAAATCACACAATCTGATACTCCTTAAGTTTAATCTTTTGAACTGCACAAGCTGCACTTTTTTGTTGGTCCAAATATTCAAATATTAAGTCAAATTTAAGAAAAAAACTGCTCAGCGTGTCAGCCAGTTAGCCACAAGAGCAGGACCATGGAAGAAAAATATGCAACTGACATTCATTCATTTATTTATTTCCAAATGTCCCAAACAGATGAGTTTTAGTTTAATTACAAATTGGTAAGTCAAATCGTGGGACAAACACTGGCGACACGCGTAATAGGGTGGCAGAGTGGTTAGTACTCCCATTAACCAGTGGGCACGAGAGTTCACTGACCTTGCTTGAACGAGGCTGCGTGATTAGATTACCACCACAGAGTGAAGAGTGAATGAATAATATCATACAGTATATTGCGTTGAGAGGCTTGTCAAACTCAATACAAACCCGAGCTGTTCTTGTCACCTCCGCACACTCTGACAGCCATCGTGTTAATAGCATGAATGTGATATGTGTAATCTGCTCCTCCTCTACACGCTAATGGACCTCCCCCCCGCACCCCCTCCACTCAGGAGACGGGCGCGCCGCCGACACCCAAAGGATCCAGTCACCCGTATCAGAGCACGCAGTCATTACACTGTCCACTGCGGCGTCAGGGCTGGACAGGTCCTAAGTGCTCTCAGCCGGGGAGTGTGTAAAACAAGGAGCGCCACTGTACTGAGGGGAGGAGGTGAGGAGGTGAGGAGGTGAGGAGGGGAGGAGATGAGGAGAGATGAGAGGAGGAGATGAGGAGAGATGAGAGGAGGTGAGAAGGAGATGAGGGAGGAGATGAAAAGAGATGTGAGAAAGAGATGAGAGGAGGTGAGGACAAGATGAAAAGAGATGAGAGGAGGAGATGAGGAGAGATGAGAGGAGGTGAGAAGGAGACGAGAGAGGAGATGAGGAGAGATGAGAGGAGGTGAGAAGGAGACGAGGGGAGGAGATGAAAAGAGATGAGAGGAGGAGATGAGGAGAGGAGATGAGAGGAGGTGAGAAGGAGACGAGGGGAGAAGATTAAAAGAGATGAGAGGAGGAGATGAGGAGTGGAGATGAGGAGAGGTGAGGAGTAGATGAGGGGAGGAGATGAAAAGAGATGAGAGGAGGAGAGATGAGAGGAGGTGAGAAGGAGACGAGGGAGGAGATGAAAAGAGATGTGAGAAGGAGATGAGAGGAGGTGAGGAGGAGGAGACGAGGGGAGAAGATGAAAAGAGATGAGATGAGGAGATATGAGAGGAGGTGAGAAGGAGACAAGGCAAAAGATGAAAAGAGATGTGAGAAGGAGATGAGAGGAGGTGAGGACAAGATGAAAAGAGATTAGAGGAGGAGATGAGGAGAGATGAGAGGAGGTGAGAAGGAGACGAGGGAGGAGATGAAAAGAGATGTGAGAAAGAGATGAGAGGAGGTGAGGACAAGATGAAAAGAGATGAGAGGAGGAGATGAGGAGAGATGAGAGGAGGTGAGAAGGAGACGAGAGAGGAGATGAGGAGAGATGAGAGGAGGTGAGAAGGAGACGAGGGGAGGAGATGAAAAGAGATGAGAGGAGGTGATGAGGAGAGGAGATGAGAGGAGGTGAGAAGGAGACGAGGGGAGAAGATGAAAAGAGATGAGAGGAGGAGATGAGGAGAGGAGATGAGAGGAGGTGAGAAGGAGACGAGGGGAGAAGATGAAAAGAGATGAGAGGAGGAGATGAGGAGTGGAGATGAGGAGAGGTGAGGAGTAGATGAGGGGAGGAGATAAAAAGAGATGAGAGGAGGAGAGGAGGAGTGGAGATGAGGAGAGGTGAGAAGGAGACGAGGGGAGAAGATGAAAAGAGATGAGAGGAGGAGATGAGGAGATATGAGAGGAGGTGAGAAGGAGACAAGGCAAAAGATGAAAAGAGATGTGAGAAGGAGATGAGAGGAGGTGAGGACAAGATGAAAAGAGATTAGAGGAGGAGATGAGGAGAGATGAGAGGAGGTGAGAAGGAGACGAGGGAGGAGATGAAAAGAGATGAGAGGATGAGATAAAAGAAGGTGAGGAGGGGAGGAGATGAAAAGAGATGAGAGGAGGTGATGAGGAGAGGAGGTGAGGAGGAGACAAGGGGAGAAGATGAAAAGAGATGAGAGGAGGTGAGGAGTAGATGAGGGGAGGAGATGAAAAGAGATGTGAGAAGGAGATGAGAGGAGGTGAGGACAAGATGAAAAGAGATTAGAGGAGATGAGAGGAGGAGACGAGTAGAGGGGATGAGAGGAGGTGAGAGGAAGTGAGAAGACAAGAGGAGGAGATGAGAAGAGAAGATGAAAGGAGGTGAGAAAAGGTAAGATGAGAGAAGATGAAAAGATGACATGAGAGATGAGAAGAGATGAAGCAAGATGAGAGGAGGAGATAAGAGGAGACAAGAGGATGAGATGAGAGGAGGTGAGAAGGAGATAAGAGGAGGAGAGGAGAGGAGGACAGATGATGGACAGGAAGATGGGAGGAAGAGACAAGAAGAGAAGATAAAGCGAGGAGAAGATGAGAAGAGATGAGGGGAGAGCTGAGAAGAGATGAAGGAAGATGAGGAGAGGAGACAAGAGGAGGAGAAGAGATGAGGAGAGGAAAGGAAGAGATGAGAGGTGACAAGAGAAGGAAATGAGTGGACGTGAGAGCAAGTGATGAGAGGAGGAGATGCGACAAGACGAGAGGAGGAGATGAGATGAGAAGAGGAGAGGAGATGAAGCAAGATGAGAGGAGAACAGGATGCCCAGATGAGATCGCTAGATTCCTCAAACATGCATGGATGACATATAAAACCAATTCAGGCACTTTTTTGATGAGGGATCAAGATTATAACATGGGAGAAAGCTTTATTGAATTTATATTTTCTTCCCGGATGAGAAAAGTGAGCCCCAGCTTAGCGTTTTGCAACTGAGCAGGCTGAGGTGTGTGTGTGTGTGTGTGTTTGTGTGTGTGTGTGTGTGTGTAAAGGGCTAAGGAGCACTGTCCAGGGTCAAACTATTCAAGCAGAAATGGAAATACAAGTAGAATTTTCGTGTTCACAGTTTTATTGTATTGGATTAAGTTTTATTCTACAGAAATGACACACATCTCTATCCTCACACCTCGACCTTTCACCCTGACCCCTCAGCCAATCAGATCCCGCCACAGCGTTGTTCCCGGACCTGATAAATAAAGCGAGTGCACAAAACGTATGTATGTATGTAAAGGAAGGACGTGCCAACAGGGACCTAATGATCAGCTTTTAAAGGATGACGCAAGACCCAGAATGCACTGCTGGACTGAGTTAAAATAATTTCGATTTACTCTATTTTCCTCAAATTTTTCTTAACTTGCTTCGTCGCTGCTTGTGTGTAACTGTTAAAGGGCCCATTTTACGCTATTTTCTGATCTACGTTATAATGTTTCTTCATTAAAAACAGACCATGAGTTGTGTTTTGTTTTATTCACACGTTTAACACATAAACCCTCCATACTTAGGCCGAGTGCTCTACTTGGTTTTTAAACTCCACGCACTTTCACTGGAATCATTTAGACAATTTCCGCCCAATCTCTACTGAATAAAAGGTAAAACAAAAACATCTGTTAACTTGAAAACTACCACTTGATGACACCACAAGGTTGAACAGACAATTTTCACCTTTAGAGATGTAGACAGACTAATAATAAAGTGTTACTCAAACATGTGTGAATGAAACAAAACACAAATCTAGATATGTTTTTGATGAGGTAACAGAGTTCTGACGTGATTTAAAGCTCACATTAGTCAATTTTGCGTAATATAGGACCTTTAAATGAACTAGTTTTATGTTTCAGGTTTAGAGACAGTAAATCAGGTACATCGCCTTTGATCTGGCAAAAAAAAAAACCAAAAAACTAAACATGGAGGACCTCACCATGGCTCAGCTTTTCACATTACAGCTGCCGCCTTTGAATCCTCGGAGCTCCGCCGGGTCCGACTGCGGCGCGGGTGTGGTAATTGGCTTTGGCAGAGTAAGAGAAGCCCAGATGAATGTGGTCTGATTGGTTCTATTTACCACGTCGCTCTGATTGCTCATGCGACAGGTAGCACTTTATCGCCGCCGTATTCCGGATGGCAGCTGGGTCTTTTCTTCCGAACTTTTGTCTGGGAGCACGGAACGGCGATGGCAGCCTCTGGAGCGAGAGGAGACTACGTCCAATTAGCGGTCTTTCATGGAGCTGATTACACATACGGGAGGAGGAAAGAGGGGTGGAGCGGTGGATGGAGGGTGCAGCATTCAGGCTGAGCAACACGTTCTGTAGAATGAACATGCAACCTTTCAGTTAATGGGCAAACGATCAATCCACTGCGCCACTGTCATTGACCCATTTGTCCTCAGCATTTGACCCTTTTGTCCTCTGTATTTGACCCTTTTGTCCTTTGCCTTTGACCCATTTGTCCTCTGCATTTGACCCATTTGTCTTCTGCATTTGACCCATTTGTCCTCAGCATTTGACTCATTTGTCCTCTACATCTGACCCATTTGTCCTCAGCATTTGACCCATTTGTCCTCTGCCTTTGACCCATTTGTCCTCTGCATTTGACCCATTTGCCCTCTGCCTTTGACCCACTTGTCCTCTGCATTTGACACATTTGTCCTCAGCATTTGACACATTTGTCATTTGCCTTTGACCTCTGCATTTGACCCATTTGCCCTCAGCATTTGACCAATTTGCCCTCAGCATTTGACCCATTTGTCCTCTGCATTTGACCCATTTGTCCTCTGCATTTGACCCATTCTTCAGGGCCGCTGTGTTGTTCTGTAAGAAGAACGCACTAAAACTTCTTGTGTGGTTAAGTCAAATGGCTATGGCTAAAATTTTAGTAGCTATTGTCAATAAAAAAAACATAAATAAATAAAGTCTACATAGATAATAAAACATAATAATTATTCAGACAATTTAATTTCAGCAGATCAGCAAAAATATTTCTCCATTAATTCATTAAAATTCAGATGTCTTTAAAGGTCCATATTACTCTATTTTCTGAACCATGTTATAATGTTTCTTCATCACAAACAGACCTGGAGTTGTGTTTTGTTTCATTCACACACGTTTAACACACAAACAAACTTGGCAATAGGAGCTGTTAACTTGAAAACTACCACTTCATGACATCACAAGGTGGAACAGAGCATTTTGAGTTTTGGAGATGTAGACAGACTAATGATAAAGTGTGACTCAAACATGTGTGAATGAAACAAAACACAACTCCAGGTCTGTTTTTGAGGAGGTAAGAGCATTATAACACGATTTAAAGCTCACAAGAGTCCATTTTGTGTAATATAGGACCTTTAAGTCAAGCGGCCAAGTACTAAATAATAATAATTTTTAATATATATTTTTAAAATAATTAACAATTCAGTTGCAGCAGATCAGCAAGTATTCCTCCATTAATTTGTTCATATCCAGATGTCTTTACTTGATCAGAATGTGTGAAACCTGGAGTCAGGCTGTGTGAGACAGGTTAACACTTCAGACCCCACACAGTCACACACACACACACACACACACACACATCTCTGCTGAGTTTTGTTTCAAACACGAGATGTGTTCCAAAAGTCGCGTCTGTAATTACATCTGTTCACACTGACGAGCATCCATTAGCAAAGTGTGACAGGCGCTATAAATGTCCTCACCTACAGGGGGAGCATCATATAACGAGCAGTCAGCACAATCACACATGTGCGTTCAAGGGAAAACGAATCCAAATGAGAATCAGAAGATGGTCAGGAATCAGTAAGCTTCACAGGAGACGCATGAAAAGAACATTTGTATTGACTTTTTGTCGCAGTAACAATGCATGTTTTTCACAGCTACTATAACAAATTCAATTGATACTGGTTTAATGCTATGCTGTGGAACATTCTAGGCATAGCTAAAATATCTGCATGGAAATAAGCAAGTGGTGCATACTCTCCACCAGAAACAAATATGGTAGAGCAATATGCAGACATTATAACACTAATATTATTATTGCAATTTTATACATACATTACATTTGAACTATTTAGCAATTCATATTTTTATTATTTGTCTTTTTTTAAACAGCTTTTGCAAAAAAAAAAAAAAGTTATTTAAATATTATACATAATGTAATATGTGATGTATTTATGTATTATTTCCATATGTGTGGGTATATGTATAGTGTCAGACAGCATATTGGTTTACAATGTGAGCATCAATATGAAATAGTCAAATTATAATGTGTATATAGAGTCATATATACTGTATTAAAATAAAATAAATACGTTCTAAAAGTTCTATGAAATCATATCCATGCCTTTAGTACCAGCTCTCCATGTGTAATGCTTACATAATCATATCATGCTATGTTGGCTCATATGAAAGGAAAAAAACAAAACAAAACACAAATCCCCCAGAGGAAGAGGAAGTCTGCGGGATCCCGTTCTCCATCCAAGCCCTGGGGTCCCATTTGAGATCATCAGAATTTCACAAATAAGGCTATTTTTGTGCGTCCGTGGAAATAGCTCCCCACAATGGACCGGATGGAACGCTCTGTGCAGAGAATTCTCCGTGATAAAAGACTTCATGAATGCAGCATTATGGAGCTGTGAATGGGACTGCAGCGTCCAGGGCTGTGTCTGTCCGATTCTCCCTGAGCACGAGCGCATGGAGGCAGGCAGAGAGGGGCCCAGCACCGGGAGAGAGCGGAGGGGATCTGATGTGTCTTTTTTTTTCTTTTTTTTTGCAATTTTTGTGTAAACTGGGTACATTTTTGCAGTTTTGTGTGTGCTGTACTATGTGACATCACACAGAACTGCCCTGATCACAGCCAGGTGCTTCTGATTACAAACACCTGGCTGCAGGGGCGGAGTTTGATGTGTGGACACCTGTTAGACCAATTACACTGTTCCTCATATGTCCAGACCCCACCCGTTCTCCCCCCTCACTCTCCCCTTTAGTCCTCCAGGTCCTACCCCGCCCTCACTCTCCCCTTTAGTCCTCCAGGTCCTACCCCGCCCTCACTCTCCCCTTTAGTCCTCTAGACCTCACCCCCCTTCACTCTCCCCTTTAGTCCTCCAGGCCCTACCCCGCCCTCACTCTCCCCTTTAGTCTTCCAGACCTCGCCCCGCCTTCACTCTCCCCTTTAGTCCTCCAGGCCTTACCCCGCCCTCACTCTCCCCTTTAGTCCTCCAGGCCTTACCCCGCCCTCACTCTCCCCTTTAGTCCTCCAGGCCCTACCCCGCCTTCACTCTCCCCTTTAGTCCTCCAGGCCCTACCCCGCCCTCACTCTCCCCTTTAGTCCTCCAGGCCCTACCCCGCCCTCACTCTCCCCTTTAGTCCTCTAGACCTCACCCCCCTTCACTCTCCCCTTTAGTCCTCCAGGCCCTACCCCGCCTTCACTCTCCCCTTTAGTCCTCTAGACCTCACCCCCCTTCACTCTCCCCTTTAGTCCTCCAGACCCTGCCCCTCCTCCCCCCTCACTCTCCCCTTTAGTCCTCCAGACCCCTCCCCTTTAGTCCTCCAGGTAATACCCAGTTTCACAGCTCTATTTTAAATGTGTGTGGGCGGAGTTTAGGTGTTCCCTCTTTAAACGTGTTAAGATATTCAAACACAACATCATGGAGCTGTGAATGGGGCTTGGGCCTCCGGGGGCTGCGTGCGTCCGGTTCTCCCCAGGCACAGGCACACGAGGGCGGGCAGAGAGGAGCAGAGTGAGGGGGGAGGTGGTGGAGCAGAACAGTGTTAATGGCAGGCCCACGGAGCGCTGATGGAGGAGCTGATAAGGTAATATTGACATTCACTCACACAAAGACAGAGTTTGAACTATTGTCAGCATTTAAGGTCACCCAGGAGTCAAGAAGAATGGGCAATTTAATAGAGAAAAAATGGCTATTGTAGCGAAGGTACTGTCTATTAACTGGCCACAAAGGACAAACTATATACTGCAAATACGCTGCAGTAATTGTCAGATTTGTTCATGAGGCTAAAGGACTAAAGGGGCGGGGTCTGGAGGACTAACAGGAAAAGGATGTATGTGTGTGTGTGAAGGGGGGGGGGGGGGGTGGAGTCTGGAAAACTAAAGGGGAGAGTGAGTGCGAAAAAGGGCCTGGAGGACTAAAGGGGAGAGTGAGGGGGAGGAGGGGGAGGAGGGACAGGCTCTGGAGGACTAAAGGGGAGAGTGAAGGGGAGGAGGGGGAGGAGGGACAGGCTCTGGAGGACTAAAAGGGAGAGTGAGGGGGAGGAGGGGCAGGCTCTGGAGGACTAAAGGGGAGAGTGAAGGGGAGAGGAGGGGCAGGCTCTGGAGGACTAAAGGGGAGAGTGAGGGGGAGGAGGGGGAGGAGGGACAGGCTCTGGAGGACTAAAGGGGAGAGTGAAGGGGGAGGAGGGGCAGGCTCTGGAGGACTAAAGGGGAGAGTGAGGGGGAGGAGGGACAGGCTCTGGAGGACTAAAAGGGAGAGTGAGGGGAGAGGAGGTGCAGGCTCTGGAGGACTAAAGGGGAGAGTGAGGGGGGAGGAGGAGCAAGTTTAATGCTCTGCCGTGGAACATGGACAATATATACATGGAAACAAGCAGGAGTCAGGTTTGTGGAGATGCAAGCCCGCTCACAGTAATGCTTTTGTAAAAATTTCAGTCCAATAAACACAACCAAAATGAAAAAAATAAAACAAAAAATATGTTTACTTTATGGATTAAAATATTACATGTTGTGGCTTTAAATGATATAAAAGTACACACAGTATGTTAGTGACACAAATAATCATTATTTTAAAATGAAATTATAAAATGAAGTGATGGATGGTGCAGCTAAAACAGGGCAATCAGTGTAAACGGTGCTTGTCCAATAAAATCTAAAATCATTGTGTCAAAAATATAATTAAATGAAAATAATACATAGGCATCATTGTAATCCCCAAAGTGCTACAGAGAAAAACTATATATTTGACAAAAGCACCTGTGTGACTAGTGCTCTGTTCCTGTTAGTGTCTCTTCATTTAATGTGTGTTTTGTGTCTGAAGTGAACATGTCACTCATAAGATCAAGGAAGAAAAACTACATTGATGGAATAACCTGGTCATTCAGTATATTCAGGTGTCAGCTGACCTCATTCTTTGAGCACAGACTGTTGCTGAACTTAGACCTGACCAACTGCAACAACCCCAACACATTTGCTTAGTTAAATCCAGGTGGCAACTTTTTTTTTTTTTTTTTTTTTTGGCGAGGCAGTGTATACAAACATTAATAAACTATGCAGGTCCAGGCTTCTCTAATTTGACTCCATATGGTTCAGTATATTTGCATTTAATATGTCAGTAAAAATAAATACCCTCATTTGGAATGTAGTTTGTATAAAAAGTAGCGTAATTAAATTGTTATCGACTAAATATTGATGGCCACCCCAAGTTTGTTTGCCTTCCCATAAAAGTCACCACACACTACTGAGATAAAATCCTTTCTGTTTCCCTTCTGAGGCCATGAAAAGGAGCCAAGATTTCCAGAATTGCTCATTGTGATGCATCATTATTACCTCAAGGCTTGCATGGGAAATCCAGACTGATGTCGCTCTGTATTTTTAAACCAGATTGATGCCAGGTCTGGTGCCCACGTCCTCTGTTGCGTCTCAATCTCGGTCAAACGTCATCATCCAATCAGATTTTTTTATTTTTTCAGTGACACTTGTGAAACAAAGTAGCTCATCGGTCACCTATTTACAAATAAAATCCAATTTATCTCACCTCAGATTGACAGAGTTTAGTGTTTCGCTCACTGATTCTGCAGAAATCCGCCATGTTTTTCAGCCCCCTGTGATACTTTTTTGCTTTATTTTTTCCACCTGTCAATCACGCCGATTTGAAAACAGGCCGATTCTCCAGCGACCAGACTCACATCTTTGTAAAGTATTGAAGAAGTGCGCATTTTGAATCCCAGGCAAACCCAATACAGCCAAAATAATGTTGTGTAATATTTTTAAGCCACTGTTCTAGCTACAGTCGTACTGCTGTGTGACGGGGACTCGGCGCGTTCCCTTTAATAGCGGCCCGTTTTGACATCAGATTGATTTGAGTGTCTTTGATGGATTCGCTCGTGACGGCGCTACAATAGAACTGCCTGTCTCCCTCAGTAAACAGGCTGTGAAGGACCACCGCAGACGCCAACCCAGCTGTCAATCATCCCTGCCAATCACGCCCACTGGCCGCGCTCGACACCCGCACTGCTGCAGGCTGGACGGCAGAGACGCACTAAAGGGTCAGGCCTATGCTATGTGGGGTTTTTTTTTGTATTTTTAAATAAAGGTTGCACTGTTCTGTATGTTTAAAGGTAGAACAATGCAATCCCAACTGCTCAATTCTATGCATGGATTTAAAAATACTAAAAGGAGCGTGATTTTAAGAGTTGTGTTGTAGTCAGCTTTATTTTTTACAGTCATTCTATATGTTTTGCAGCTGTAAAACCCCTCACCATACACTTTACACACTTTTCTCACACTGGCATTAACATTTTCTCACATTTCTCTCTTGTTTAAACTCTCTCAAAGTTCAAACCTTCGTAGGCGTCTTTGTCGGTGCAGAACGTTTCATCGACATTGTGGGGTTTTTTTAAACAGCGAGGCCACGAAAGGTGAACCGTGATATAGCGAGGGACCACAGTATGTTTGTGATGAAACAAAAACAAAATAACAAAATCATAATAACATAGATCAGGAAAAAAATGGTGTAATACAGACCCTTTAAAGGCGCTGTACCTGATTTTCTCCTCATGTATCTGAGCCAAACGTGTCTTGGCCCCAGATCTGTGTAAAAAAAAACATGTTTTTGATGTGCACCTTTAATGTTACCAGGCAAATCCACAATGATATCTGTTTGTATTAGTTACACAGAGGGATATCAGTCTCTGTCATGCTTTGAGCCAGGCCTAAACACGACCATCCAATCAGATTTGTTGTTTTCAGTGGAGCTCATTTTAGTTTAGTGCTTTCCTCATTGATTCTGCAGAAATCCTCCATGTTTTTTCAGCCCCACTCAGCAGCTGTACTTGTTTTGATACTGACGAGCCGTGTGTGTCCCTGATTGGCTAATCCACCTGTCAATCACGGCCATCTTGCAGAAGCTTGTGTTCTGGATCCCAGGCAACTTATCAGCTATTGCACTCGTTTAGCAGATAATTGTTGTGACTTACACTTCTTTTCCGCCACAAAATAAAAATACTCGTCCATAATGGTTCAAAATCAAACCTCACATAAGCACGAATATCTGCTTTTGTTTCCGCTGCAGAATATTGAGCGTCTGTCAGGTGCACCTCTGTTTACACCTCTGAGCTCCACAGGCCTCAGGGCAGGCCCACACCTCCCTTCTCTCCCCATCTCCTCTCTCCGACTCCTCTCCTGCTCTTCTTCCCCTCTCCTCCTTCTCTTCTCTATTCCTCTCCCCCTCCTTTATCCCGCTTCTCTCCCCCTACTCTCTCTTCCTCATCTCCTGCATCCCTCCTCTCCCACTTCTCTCCCCCTTGTCTCCCTCTCCCCCTCCTCTCCTGCTTCTCTTTCCCTCATCTCCTCCTCCCTCCTCTGTCTCTCTCTCCTCTCTCTCTCTTTCTTCTCTCCCTCCTCTCTCCCTCTTCTCTCCTCTCTCCCTCCTCTCTCTCTCCTCCTCCTCTCCTCTCCATCCACTCCCCCTCCTCACCTGCTCCTTTTCCCCTCCTCTCCCCCTCCTCCGCTTTCCCCCTTTTCTCCCTTTTCTCTGCCTCTCCCCCTCCTCTCCCTCTCCTCTCTTCCTCTCCCTTCCATCCACTCCCCCTCCTCTCCCCCTCCTCTCCCCCTCCTCTCCTGCTCCTTTTCCCCTCCTCTCCCCCTCCTCTCCATCCACTTCCCTCCTCTCCTGCTCCTTTTCCCCTCCTCTCCCCCTCCTCCACTCTCCCCCATCTCTTCCTCTTCTCCTCCTCCTTTTCCCCTCATTTCCCCCTCCTCTCCTGCTTCTCACTCCGCCTCCTCTCTCCATCCACTCCCCCTCCTCTCCTGCTCCTTTTCTCCTCCTCTCCCCCTTCCTCTCCTCTCTCCTCTCCTCTCCCACTTCTCTCCCCCTTGTCTCCCTCTCCCCCTCCTCTCCTGCTCCTCTCCTGCTCCTCTTCCCCTCATCTCCTCCTCCCTCCTCTGTCTCTCTCTCCTCTCTCTTTCTTTTCTCCATCCTCTCTCCCTCTTCTCTCCTCTCCCCCTCCTCTCCATCCACTCCTCCTCCTCTCCTGCTCCTTTTTCCCTCCTCTCCATCCACTCCTCCTCCTCTCCTGCTCCTTTTCCCCTCCTCTCCCCCTCCTCTCCCCCTCCTCTCCATCCTCTCCACCTCCTCTCCTGCTCCTTTTCCCCTCCTCTCCTCCTCCTCTCCTGCTCCTTTCCTCCTCCTCTCCTGCTCCTTTTCCCCTCCTCTCCTCTCCCCCCTCTCCCTCTCCCCCTCCTCTCCATCCACTCCTCCTCCTCTGCTGCTCCTTTTCCCCTCCTCTCCTCCTCCTCTCCTGCTCCTTTTCCCCTCCTCTCCTCTCCCCCCTCTCCCTCTCCTCTCCGGGTTCACGCCTCAGCACCTGAAGCTCTGACAGCGACACTAGAGACGATGGATTAGAGCCTGTGATTGGCTAAAAAACACATGGACTGTAAAGGCGACCAATCAGAAGCAGCGTCAGACGACCATTAAGACTTTCAATTTTGTCATTCATTATTTGGCAACTCTTTTGTGACGAGAGTATTGAACTTTAACCCTTGCTGTTGAGCTAATAATAAAGTATTTACATTACGAGGACCAGATTTTGATCCCCGTAAGAGCGTCATGTCCCCACAATGTGTCATAAAGACCCATCCAAACTCCAGTATCTCCCTGTTTACTTCACCTCACACACACTGTTTATTCATGCTGTTTCCCCCTCCTCCCAGCCTCCCCCCTTGCCCTCCTGCCCCGGCATAACTCCGCGTGGACACTGTATTTGAATGAGCGTCAGTGGAGGAGCTGTCAGGCCTGTCATGTCCTCTGTATCCTCTGCTCCGCCTGGTGTAGGGAGGAGAGGGTGTGTGCGCGAGCGGCTCAGTGAATTCGGGATGGAGCGTTTAAAGCACACCTACTCTGCAAAATCGACTTTGCAAAGTTTTAACCAAGCTATAGTTGTTTTCCACTCAACATTTACTCATCCAGACTCGTTTTTGGAGTGATTTGTGCATGTTATCTTGTTGCTTTTCAAGACAGCACCACCTGCACACGCTCACTGCTCTGTACTTACTTCATTCTCCATTTCATAGACTGTATATATAAATGGGAATGGCTAACCCGCTAGCCATCGCGATCCAAATAGGAAGTGAGCTTGGGCGCGCTTCCAACTCCATCGATTCTGGCCCCAATTCACTCTCTCTTGAAAAACTGTTGCCATTTTCTTCATAACTACTGTCAGGTTTGTCACTTTGGTCTTAAAATGTTCATATTAACCCCTCTACACGATCGCGGTATTTTTATTTCGCTATTGTGTCCATAAGTCAAAAATAATAACAGGCAAATGACAGCGTTGCTCTCTGCTAAACCAGCGGTGCATTACTTTCAACAGCCTGGCTCCTGATTGGCTCTTTTTGGTTGCTATGATACTCGCGGTCGGGATTCCAAATATGAAACTCGGCTCCAGATTCGCTCCGTAACTGCTTTAGTCCTCTTCTTTATACAATCTGCGGTTTGTACATGCTTTACACAACTTTGTGAAGTTTTGCAGTGAAGTTAACGCTAACAATAACTAGCATGCTAACGCGCGGGCGATAAAACGCTTTCCAGTTAGATGTAAACAGCACGCAGTCGACGTACTTTGACCTCAAGAGCTGCTTATACAATATATCTGTACTGGTGCAAGACAAATTCCTCAAATACATGTAAAAAAAAAAAAAAAATCAGGGACAGTCACTTTAAGATTTTCTGTTTTATGAATTTTAAAAACCTGTTACATAGATTAGAGAGCTGTGGTGTCTCTCAGGTGAAATTAACCTCCAAACTTGTGCAGATCTTTCACTTTCCTCCTGAACTCTGAAACTCCCCTCTGCTGCTGGTTTGATGTAAAAAAAAAAAAAAAAAACTCCAGGTCTAATCAGGCCGCGCTGGTCTGGCCTCCACGTCCTTAATCAAGCTCTCATCATGCGCCCGCTGCATGACTGATTCACTGTCAGTGCGAGCGTGCACGTGGACCGCCTCACAAGCGTGCACGTGCACTGCCTCCTGAGCGCTTGTTTTCTACACCGGCCTCTCCGAAAGCTGCCCCCCACCGCCCGCCGTATTATCCAAAGGAACAGAAGGACCTATACTGCGCTATTTTGAAAACACTGTTCCACCTTGTGATGTCATCATGTGGTAATACAGGAAGTGCTCCATTGTGTTTTTAAACTCCACACACCTTCACTAGAATCATTTGGACAAGTTCAGCCCTGGAATTGTCAATCTCTACTGAACTAAAGGTAAAAGGAGCTGTTAACCTGAAAACTACCACTTCATGACATAATAATAAAGAATTACTGAAATATGTGTGAATGAAACAAAACACAACTCCAGGTGTGTTTTTGAGGAGGTAATTATAACATGGCATGAAGCTCACAGGAGTCCATTTTGTGTGATATAGGACCTTTAATAGATGTCTTCTCCAGAGGGGGAGTCACAGGTCACAGAAGGTGAGGAGTACTTGAGAGAGCGCCTGCTGGCTGATCTTACACAGACACACACCTGTATTAGCCTCTCTTATGGAGCTTTAGACCAAAGAAACATGAATTATAGAAGTGTACAGAGCCCGAGGACGGCTCACTGGAATCTATTTCATGTAGAACACACTGTGCTCGGGATTTCTACATCTGATTCATGAGATACCTCCTTTCAATCCGATATAATGTCAGGTAGGTAGAGTGTAGGCAAAGATTGAAGTTAAAGGTGCATTTTGTCATTTTCTTGCTTGTCTGCATGGAGATTGCATAGCCTGAAATGTCCCACATGTGGCATTAAACGTCTTCCATCTTGTTTTTATTTGATTAAGGATAATGCAAAAATACCTTTAATGTCATGCGTGTGCATTCAGATCTGACCTGTGGATGGGCCTGGTGGCACTACTTGATTGTCTCTATGGAGATAGATAAGTTTAACACAGTTTTGTGGATGTTTGTCACGTTTGTCTGCATCTTCATGCACATCAACGTGGCAAAGGAAAGAGCACCTTTAAATGAACTCTTAATTCCACATGCTTCACACCTTGGTGCAATGCTATTCTCTGACTTGACAGTACTTAAAGCAGGACTGTTGGATCTATCTGCAGTTATTCCCCTGTCTATCACACTGGTCCCAGGCTCCTGAGGCCCCTGGGCCTCCACAGGGCCTCCCCTCCACTGGGACGTGTCAGGCACAGGAGCAGCTTAGATGGTTCTTATGGTGGAGAAGAAAGAGCCTCTGCCTTGTCACATTTTAACTGCTTCTGAGTTTGATACACGGTTTTGGTTCTCAAGATTTCTCAGGCTTAACAAGGCACTAGAGCCAGTGAGACATTCAGCGAGTTTTCAGAGCTGGAAACTAACTCAAAACACTGGCTTGGACAGAAGACATCGACTGGTTTAATCCAAAATGTTCTCATTAGCCCCTTGGAGACAAATAAAGTCATTTTCATTTGATTTAACCCTCCAAACTTCCCTCTCTACACACATTTCCTTCAGCTCTTCCAGGGAAAACCCAAGACGTTCCCAGGCCAGCCAAGAGCTCACCACAGCTGAGGAGCAGCGGCTCTACTCCTAGCTCCTTCCATTTAACTGAGCTCCTCACCTTTTCTCTAAGGGAGCGCCCAGCTACACTCCAGAGGAAACTCATTTAACCATTCGTATCTGTCATCTTGTGTTTCAGTCATTACCAAAAGCTCATGAGCATAAGTGAGAGTAGAAATATAGATCTAAACCAGGACTAAACAATAAGTGAGAATAAGAACATAAACTCAGCAGTCCCATCTCAAGCTCCATCCTCCCCCATGAACAAGACCCTTAGATACTTGAACTCCTCCAGATGAGACAGGGACTCCACCCGCCTGGAGAGTTTACATAAAGTTACACATTGAAGTCTTTAAAAATTGTAGTCCTGTAATCAATGTCCACATGAGGATAACGACTTGTGCATATATTGTGCATGTATTCCCATTTACATTAAAGCCCTGTCTGCCAACTAACTGTGACTTTTCAGGACTTCACTCAAGTGTTTCAGAGCTAAAACAAACACAATCTTTTGGAGTTTACGGTTGTGCTTGTTTAGAACAGACCTTCTAAGGGTGAGTGAATGATTCATGTTTCTAAAAGTGTGGTTATTGATGGTGTAACATGTCTGTGTGGGTGGAGTCATTAGAGCCATGCAGCAGTGGGGAGATTCATACAGGCCATAGAGTTTAGCAGAAACCACAGCACATTCTTTCAGTATTCTTCCCTGAAACAATACAACCGTGATTTCAGATGTAACAGATGTGCTCACCTCCGCCCAGCTGTATTTATAGCTGATGCCAACTGGAAGGTGTCGTTTGATTTGCCTGATGTACGAAAAAAAAAAAAACATACGTTGAAAGGAATGGACTTTATATTTCTGCTTATTAGTGTGCGTTTTAAAGAGACCTAAGAGCCAATACGTGAAAACAGAACCGGCGAGCGTTAACATTAAGACAAAATGGTAAAGACTGGACAAAAAAATAACAGATGTGTGGAGTGTGTGTGGGAGTTGAAAACCCTTACGATGAGGTCCTCAAATGCAAAAGAAGAAGGGAAAATAATAGTCTTGTCTTCATTAATGCTGCAATTACCCACATAGTACTTTATTTTAATGGAAAATACAATATTATGTCAAATAAATACCAAATAATGTGTACAATACAGCCCAAAAGGAGTACCTAGATCCCTTTACAACGTGTCTAGTGAGTATGACGTGAGTCTGTTTGAGCGACCTGGAAAGCATCTGTCCTCAACGCTCGCCTGAGGATGACGTACAGGAAATATTCCGGGCTCGCTGATGATGTAAGTGTCAGAATTCCACAATAAATCTATAAAAAAACAGCGTCACTATTGTCTTCAGTGGTTGTAAATGCAAGGTGTTTTCTTTATAAATATATACTTTTACTGCCTGGCGGGGAAAAAACTGCATAAAAGAAATCCGTTACTTTTGTCATCCAACTACCAGGTTTAAGGGTTGCCATGGAGACAAAAAACAGAGACTTTACGACCAAGACACGAAGTGGATGAAGGTCGGAAGACACGACGGCAAAAGTCAATCGCGGACGTCCAACACCTGTGGGACGACTTTGTGCTTGGACATGGGTGGAAGAATAAGGGCCGATGTATTTAGTCTCCATCACGTCAGACGGTACGACGAGGCGGCGGTCCAACGGCGTCCACCCCAATTTCGTAGCATTTCACTCTGTAACTCCGGTGTCTTTCTCCTTGCCCTCCGCCCTGTCCTTGTCCTCCGCTGACCCTCCCTCCCTCCTCCCTCTCTGTCTGTCTCTCTCCATCCCTCTCTCCATTTTTCTTCCTGATTTACTCGGCTCCACGGAGGCTTTGCAGATGAGAATGTTTATTTATGGCTATCAATATTTAATTGAGTTGACTCTAATCTTGCGTTAGCGGCTTCTGAAGTCTCGCAGTGGCTCTTTAAATATTAAAATGAATTGGAGCGGAGATACAGTAAAGAGGCTTGTCTTAATTGTTGTGGGAGAGCAGGTAGCGGCGCGCACATTAACAAACAGGTCTGAAATGAGTTTTCCTGTGGAGTGTGGAAGCAGTTGTGAAAAGATGCAGCCTAATTATTCATTCATAACAAGGAAAAACAAAAGGCCGCTGGAATTCAAGCTATTTATTACTCTGCAGGTGCCACGAACGTATGATCATAATTTGCATTTAGCTTATTTACAATGAAAATTATTTGGAAAGTTGTTTTTAAAGAGCTTTATATAATGATATGTTATAGCGTGAAGAGGTTTTATATTTCATCCATGCATGTTTGAGTAATCTAGTGATCTCTCCCGGGGCCTATTAGCAGCCTGTACAAGACTCAGTCCACGAGTCCACGTCATCCATGTTCCCGCACGACATTTTTCCATAAACATACAAAAAACATGATGCAAAATTATGCACTACAACTTCACAAATCTGATGTGATGGGCAGTAGTTTCATTAATAGGATGCAGCTGATTGTGTTGTGATAGTGCTCTGAAGGGGGGGTGACTTTACGCAGGGAGGAAGAGGTGCTCTGCGTAAAGAGAGCGTCAAAAACAAAACCAGAGGCAGGTTGTACTCAGTTACATTTACTTGAGTAACATTTCAAATACAGTAAATTGTACTTTTCACAGTACAGTACTTCGCAACAGCATAGTTTTACCCTTTCTTGAGTAATATATTGTACATTGATATAACATGATGATCTAAAGATGGTATGTGTCCATTAATAACCCCCTCTTTAAAGGTACACTATAGTCTCTTTTACACTGGCACAGTTCGCTTCGGGATGCCTTGGAGTGGGTCGGTTCGGTGCAGCCCCGTCCAGTCGAGTTGCATTTCCTTGTTCCAGGCACGGCTCCGGGTCCGAGGGCAAGGCTCTGTCACGTGAGACACTGACGGCATCCAAACATAACTAATATTTTCTTAATAAATAAAATCTAAATCGTATCTGAATTATACTTTTCAATCGTACGGCAGATTTTAGATATTCAAGAAAGACATTTAGTCCATCCGTCCATTTTCTTCTGCTTATGGACCCCAAGGCGAGACATAGTCCCTCCAGAGTGTCCCAGGTCTTCCTTGGGGCCTCCTCCTGGTGGGACATGCCCAGAACACACTTAGTTAGTTAATTAATTCCAAATTTGTTAGCGCAGTCACGTCTTTAAGGTTAAACAATGGCACAGCTTTCTATATTAAAGTGTAATGTGTGTTTTCAAGTTTATTTACTTGTGCAGATAAAGAAGACGGTGAACTTTGTGCCAGTTGTTGCTTCATGTGGATAGATTTATTACAGAGTTATTAATCATAAACCAGGTCAACACATTGACACTCTGACAGTTAAACAGCAAATTCCACCACAGAATTCTGACCTGTCTCCAGCTCTGTTTGATTTCCAATTTTATGTCTCCATTTTACATTCATTTTGCAGAATTTTTGGAGCAACAGGTCATAATTTGTTCAGTTCTTGCAAGACACGGCTTCAGTTCTGATCGAAAGTTAGCATTAGCATTTATTTATTCATTTAATTAACCGGGAAAGTCAAGATAGAGTTTAAAGCCTGCAAAAATCCCCAAATAGTGACGCCAAAATCCCAATTATGCACGCCTTTACAACGCAGCTCCTCTCTCCCATCAGGGTCGGATCGTGTCGACGTCCAGTCAGATCTGCACTCGTTAGCTTCGTACAATTAGCATTCATTAGGAGAGCGCGAAGGAGCTAGCCACGTACGCCTCCGTCACCGCTACTGTCCTCCTCCACCTGCCGGCTGCCTGAATCGATATAACTGCGTTTGTGCGAGGGGCCGGTGCATTTGTTGCGTTGACTTTTTCCAATTTCTGCATTTGAGATTAGCGGCGCTTTGGAGCACGGCACTCATTTTGAGAAACACAAATTCATTGAGCGGCTGCCGGAGCGCTGTGCCCCCGGGCGAGAGAGAGGGAAGTGCGCTAATGAAAAGACAGACAGTTGTGTTATTTAAATCACCAGGCAGCATCACCCCGGGCAACTCGCAAGCTCTCTCTCTTTCCATCATGTGCTCTCTTTCTCTCCATCGTTCTCCCTCCCTCTCTCTCTGTCTCATTGCACGCTCTCTCTCTTTCCATCTCATCGCTCTCTCTTTCTCTCTCCATCATTTGCTCTCTTTCTCTTCATCACTCTCTCCCTCTTTCTCTCTCATTGCACGCTCTCTCTATTTCCGTCTCATCGCTCTCTCCCTCTCCTTCCATCACGCTCCTGCTCTCCATCGCAGTCTCTCCCTAACGTGCTCTCTCTCTCTCTCTCCATGGCATGCTCTCTTTCCCCCTCTCTCCCCCTCCTTCTGTCCATCTCTCTCTCTCTATCACGCGCTCTTTCTTTCCACCGCCCTCTCCTTCTCTCTCTCACTGCACGCTCTCTCTCTGTTTCCATCACGCTCTCGCTCACCGTCACACTCTCTCCCTCGCGCTCTCTCCCTTCCTAACATGCTCTCTCTCTCTCCACGGTATGCTCTCTTTCCCCCCTCCCTCCCCCTCCTCCTGTCCATCGCTCTCTCTCTCCATCACGTGCTCTCTGTCTATCCATCACTCTCCTCTTCTCTCTCTCATCGCACGCTCTCTCTCTCTTTCCATCACGCTCTCGCTCTCCATCGCAGTCTCTCTCTCTCCGTCTCTCTCCAACATGCTCTTTCCTCCTCTCTCCCCCTCCTTCTGTCCATCGCACTCTCTCTCTCCACTACGCGCTCACTTTCTCTCCATCGTCATCTCCCTCTCTGTCTCTCATCGCACGCTCTTGCTCTTTCCGTCTCTTCTCTCTCTCTCCATCACGCGCTCTCTTTCTCTCCATCGTTCTCTCCCTCTCTCCCTTATTGCACTGTCTCTCTTTGTCTCTCCGTCTCTCTCATCACCCCCTCTCAATCCTGTGCTCTTTCTGCTCTCTCTGTATCTCCCTCTCTGTCCCTCTCTACGGCTCTATTCCTCTATCTGTTTCCATCACGCTTTCTCTCTCTCTCTCTTCATCACACACTGTCCATAGCTCTCTCTTTCTATCACTCCCCTTCCCTCTTTCTTTCTGCTCTTGTTTTTTACAGCACAGGCCTAATGGAATCACATGAAGACTCGAGCTGAACCTACGAGTCAATATAGTGCCTGACATGTCATGAAAGCCACGCAGCACCGAATTACACCACCCAAATCCAATCAGCGCCTCCACCTGTGAGTGCACGACCTGGAGCAGCGCCGCTACTACGGGAAGGGGGCAAGAAGGGCATGTTTTAGGTAACTCTTTGATAATGTCGCTGTCTTTAAAAATCAGCGTGGACAATATACAAATGTAATAAATTGCTTATTTTCGCAGGAACACAGGAACGCAGGAACAGACAGGAACGCAGGAACAGACAGGAACGCAGGAACAGACAGGAACGCAGGAACAGACAGGAACGCAGTGACACGACGACGATCCCGCGCTGAGTCTCTTCTCCCAGCTCCTTTTATGCACAGCAGGTGTGTTGATTGCGCTGATGGGCTGCAGGTGCGCGCAGGAGGAGCCAGGAGCCCAGCCCAGATCTGGCAGGTGAGGGAGGGAAAGAGCAGGACCGGAGTAAAACCAGGAGCGGATAGTGCGGATCATGACAACATGCACAGCGAGATTAAAAACAACTCACCCTCCAATACAGACAGACATGGGACACTACAGCACAATATAACTAAGATAGATAGTGCCAGACATTAAGACGTTTAAAACATTTAAAACATCCCAGACTACAACTCTCAACAAAATTTACAAGGAAATACTGCAGAGTCACATACTGCACTGAACAAGTATTTCACTATATTAACTATTGCACTGACAAATATTGCACTGTATTAAATATTGCACAAGTGGGACGTCAGTGCATACGTGAATTCAACAGGGTTATGGCACTTTTTTTGAGTCTGGTGGTCCTTGCTTTAATGGCCCTGTAGCGCCTTCCCGAGGGTTGTCCTAGGAACCTACTCTGGGAAGGTTATAAAACACTCACTTTGTTGCGTTATGTTATGCTCCACCCCCGCTGTTCTAGTTGTATAAAACTCCGGTACAATCTCAGCCTGTCAGACTCAACAAGACTCCATCAGACTCTAAACCGACTGTATTGCTGTAACCGACAATAAAAATCGACGGAATGATCCCCGTGCCTCTGCGTCTGTTCTTCATGCAGCGGAACAGAAACCGACAGGAGTTATTACGCAAAATCGACATGGATACAGGAAAAACAAACTGCTCAGGTCACACAATCCAACAGTCCTTAACTTCTGTCCTTTGAACTGGGCACGTCTTAGTTGTTAAATAAAACATTTAAAAGTTGAATAAAAAGTTTAAAAACTGCCCAGTGTGCCCGGCAATCAGCCACAGGAGAAGTCAATCACAACCACGGCAACCACTTCAAATATATTGTGGAACATTCCTGCAATAACATCTCCATGGACACAAGCAGGAGGTGGAGGCTCCAGCAGAAAAGTTGTTTAGTGTTTTTTTTAATCAATCAAGTAATCTCCAAAGCTCAAAATGCTCTGCTCCACCTTGTGATGTCACGAAGTTAACATTAACACTACATTTTACCTTTTGTTTAGAAGAAATTGTCACTTCCAGGGTAGAAATTATGCAAATGATTCTAGTGAAGGTGTATGAAGTTTGAAAACACAGTGGAGCACTTCCTGTATTACGACACGACATCACAAGGTGGAACAGAGTTTTCCGTTTGAGATAAAACAACTACTTTAATATTCAAATGTGTTTACTTTATTTCAATCCTTGTTGGTTTTTGGCTTTTTGGTTTAGTGAATAAAAAATAACAAATGACAGAGAAATGAAGAGAAGTGCTGTCCAGCTGTGAATGAGTCACTTATCACTGTAGTGTCTCCATCAGAGCTCATAGTAGAGCGGACGGGAGCGGACGGGAGCGGACGGGAGCGGACGGGAGCGGACGGGAGCGGGCGGGAGCGGACGGGAGTGGACGAGAGCGGACGGGAGCGGGCGGGAGCGGACGGGAGCGGACGGGAGCGGGCAGGAGCAGGCTGGACAATAAGACTGATGTGCTCATAAGTAGGACATCAGACACACCCTCACATTTTATTGCCTGGCACAGACAGAATAATATCTCTCTGTATTTTTTATACAGAGGGATATCAATCTGGTCCCCACACCCTCATCAGCGCTCGAGTCTGAGCCAATCAGATTTATTTATTTCAGTGAAACAAATGAGCTCATTGGGCAACCTATCATTTACAAATAAAATTACATTTCTCTCATGTCAGATTGACAGAATTTACTGCTTCACTCATTGATTCTGCAGACATCCACCATGTTTTTCAGTCCTGGGACCGTGCCTGCCCCTGGTTGGCTAATCCACCTGTCAATCATGCACATCTGAACTGGATCTGAACTGGATGTGTATTCTGGATCCAAGGAAAAGACTTTTAACAGTACAAACACAAAGACTGCAAACACAACACAACATCCTTTCATCACTAATGCAGCTACTTACAGTGACTCAATCAACCACTTTATTTGTCTCTGAAGGACAATTTAAACACATTGAGCAGTAAAACACAATAATAATAGAAAATCTTAAGCAAAAGAAGCACAGCTCAACTGGTAGAGTCATCAGATCCTGTTTGCAGAATGTAACATCCCTCTTCTCTGTCCTCTGTGTCCTCTGTGTCCTCTCTGTCCTCTCTGTCTTCTCTGTGTCCTCTCTGTCTTCTCTGTCCTCTCTGTCCTCTATGTCCTCTGTGTCCTCTCTGTCTTCTCTGTCCTCTGTGTCCTCTCTGTCCTCTCTGTCCTCTGTGTCCTCTCTGTCTTCTCTGTGTCCTCTCTGTCTTCTCTGTCCTCTCTGTCCTCTGTGTCCTCTCTGTCCTCTCTGTCCTCTCTGTCTTCTCTGTCCTCTGTGTCCTCTCTCTCCTCTGTGTCCTCTGTGTCCTCTCTGTCCTCTGTGTCTTCTCTGTCCTCTGTGTCCTCTCTGTCTTCTCTGTGTCCTCTCTGTCTTCTCTGTCCTCTGTGTCCTCTCTGTCCTCTGTGTCCTCTCTGTCCTCTCTGTCCTCTCTGTCTTCTCTGTCCTCTGTGTCCTCTCTCTCCTCTGTGTCCTCTGTGTCTTCTCTGTCCTCTGTGTCCTCTCTGTCCTCTGTGTCTTCTCTACCCTCTGTGTCTTCTCTGTCCTCTCTGTCCTCTGTGTCCTCTGTGTCCTCTCTGTCCTCTGTGTCCTCTCTGTCCTCTGTGTCCTCTGTGTCCTCTGTGTCCTCTCTGTCCTCTGTGTCCTCTGTGTCCTCTCTGTCCTCTGTGTCCTCTCTGTCCTCTGTGTCCTCTATGTCCTCTCTGTCCTCTGTGTCCTCTCTGTCCTCTGTGTCCTCTCTGTCCTCTGTGTCCTCTCTGTCCTCTGTGTCCTCTGTGTCCTCTCTGTCCTCTGTGTCCTCTGTGTCCTCTATGTCCTCTCTGTCCTCTGTGTCCTCTCTGTCCTCTGTGTCCTCTCTGTCCTCTGTGTCCTCTCTGTCCTCTGTGTCCTCTGTGTCCTCTCTGTCCTCTGTGTCCTCTCTGTCCTCTATGTCCTCTCTGTCCTCTGTGTCCTGCAGTGTCACAGCAGCCTCCAGGTGAAGTTTGGAGAAACTAAAGCCGCTCCTAAGCCTCTCTCTGCTGTCTTGTCTCGGTCCATGATGAGACAGTGTCCTCTGCCTCATTTGGTGTTGCTGGTTAGCACAGTTAGCACAGTTAGCACAGATAGCACCTTGCAGGGTTGCCATGGATACAGGAAAAACTGACTATTCAAATCACACAATCCAATCCTTAACTTTCCTCCTTTGAACTGCACTGTTGGTCAAAATCCCCAAATTTTAAGTTAAATATTTAAGACAAAAAATGTAAAAGTTCAAACTGCTCAGTGTGGCAGCCAGTCAGCCACAAGAGCAGCCAACCACGACCATGGCAACCACAGAACTTCATAATTACAAACATGCATGAGGTCAAGAGATGTAATGTAATGTGACGTATGAGAAACTTATACATAACTGAATAAATGTAAGATAGACAGTTTAATGCCATACCGTGGAACTTTCCAGTTAAAGCAATATGGCACTTATACTCGAATACCAGCTGTGAATGTGAACTGAAGACTCTTTATATCCGCTCTTAAAACCAGATCGACTTAATCCTGGTCCACACGGAGTTAATGCCCCGTCTGAGCCAGCAGATGCAGGGAGGCAGCGCGGCCACAGGGGGCACACACGAGCACGCTTGATTGGATTTAGATTAGGACCGGCCCGACTTAATGGGTCTGGAGTAATACTGTGCAGTAATGAAAAGTTGCCCCGGGCTTGTGTGTGTGTGTGGTCCTGTGTGTGTTTACGTGTGAGGCAGATTGTCTTTTAATCCCTCAGAGAAACATGGACAGAACTGATGTTATTGTGTTGTTTTGTCTCAGGGCGGTTTAGCGCAGTCCGACCATAGACTTTACGTCCGCTTCTTTAAACGGTGAAGACGTGGACTAAGCGAGCGCGACGTGGCCCGCAGCGTTCGACTCCGGTCAAACGAAGCTCGTCGAGGCTAGAACGTTTATAGGGATGAATTTGGAGCCAAGTTACATATTTGGAATTTTGACTGCGAGTATCATAGCAACCAAAGAGCCAATCTGGAGTGAGGCTGTTGAAGGGTGGGCTCTTAGCAACACTGTCAATCAGCTTGTTGCAAATGCTAACGGGAGCGACCTTGGTGAGAGTCACTGGTTTGTTATTAATGTTCATATCTTGATTTAGGGACAAAATATAAGCGGGTTAATATAAACATTTTCAAACCAAAATAACGATTTGGTGCCAGAGATGATGGAGCCAGAAGCGCAACCGTGCTCACTTTCCATTTGGAACACGGCGGCTAGCGGTTTAGCTATGTCCAGAGATATCTACAGTCGATGGTTCCAACATATAAAGCCAAGTCTGGAAGTACACTCTAAACTCCACCCACAATCACACTTCAAATTGAGCTGCTGAACTGGGCGGTACCCGGAGGACTAAAGGGAGGAGTGAGGGGCGGGGTCTGGACGTATGAGGAACACTGTGATTGGTCTAACAGGTATCCAACGCTTCAAACTCCGCCCCCTGCAGCCAGGCGTTTGTAATCAGAAACACAGGGCAGTCTTTTGTGATGTCGCATAGCACTTGAAATTGTAGTGGCCACTGGGGGCAGCACACATTTTTAGACTGTTTTATACTGCAAAAATATATGACTAGGTAGAGCAGGGGTGTTAATTTTGTCGATCGGCATTTTGTGTAGATCACGTCCCGTCATCCATCCAGTCACATGACTAATATACAGGACAACAGTCAGATTACACCTGACCCTAGGTCACATCATGGGTGCTGCACACGCATAAACAAGCGCAAGTTAGTTTAACCCTATAGCGTCGGATCCTATCGTCGCCGATAGAGCGGGTTGCGGACTTTCCAGCAGCGTAACTCCGCCCAGTCGTGCTCTCATGTAAATTCAAACAGCGTCTCAAAGCGGAGACATGGGGCTATCTAAATATTTTACCGTCATTACGCTAATCTGCCTCTGTTGTCCTGAAGGTGACGAATGAGAGTGCGTGGGCTGAGGGGATTTTCCCAGTCATTTATTCGATGCGTAAAAGAAAAAATACGGATGGATGTGTAAAATAGAAGTACCGATAGTTGTGTGAAAAAACGCAGTAAATTCTGATACTTCGTTTAACACGATTTTTATGGCTATAAAAAAAGACAAACCGTTATCAACATGATTAGCTCTGTTATCGCTTTCAAACAAAAAATGCAATTTTACTCCTGGCTCCTGTCAGAAGCTACTGCCCGAACTATGCATCCCTCACTGATTCCATTCAGTGCAAGTCATCAGAGCAGTAATCATCATTCAAGTAATTATGAACATGTAGGAAGTTCAATTGTGTTGTGCAGTATTATCTCATGACGCTGTGCAAGGTACATCAAAATGCACTGTACATGTAAGAATTCATAATACATTTACAAATAAATATATGTTTAACATTTTTGTATTAGGTGGTAGATCTTTCAGACACGATCATTTTAAAAGTAGCTCACATACTGAAAAAGTCTGAGCACCCCTGAGGTAGAGAATGCTATTAAAACACCGTGTACACAGTTACGTAAGCTAAAAAGTTCATTTATTGTTTAGTTCCACTTATTCCCAATGATCACCTGAACAGACCATGTGACCGTTTCTCTCAACATATGAAGTGATAACAATAATATGAAGGTTTGATTGTACAATTTGTAAACTTTTTAACTTCTAGAAATAAAATAGTGCAACCACATTTACACTATTTACCGTCATAGTACTGAAGACGGATACGGCATGGGATTTATATACACACAAAGTATTACAGCGGTCCCTCGTTTATCGCGGGGGGTTACGGTCTAAAAATAACCCACGATAGGCGAAATCCACGAAGTAGCAGCTTTAATGTGTAATAATAATTTCTGGCTGTTTTTGTGCAAACTATGGGTGAATTTGCAGCTTTCTGGAATTTCTGCAATTTCAAGTACTGCATGACATCACACTGCACTGGCCTTATTAAAGCACCTGTGAACACCTGACTACAGAGGTGGAGTTTGAAATGTGGACACCTGTGAGACCAGTCGCACTGTCCGACTCTGAGCCTGCGGTCAGTTTGTGATCAAACGCAGTGCAGCCGATGTCATGTAGTACTTGAAATTCAGAAATTCCAGAAAACTGCAAATTCACCCATACTTTTGCACAAAAAAAAGACTATTAAATGACTATTAAAACAACATGTATACAGTTTAGTAGCAAAAAGTTGTTGTTTAGTGGTGTATTTGTTCCCTCCACGCTCAGTACTGCTAACCTCTGTCGTAGCCACAGCTGCCCTGGACTAGAATACGGTAACATTAGCGTAGTTTATTCTGCTCGTTAGTGCTGTTTCATCTTCATTTTGGCCTAAGGAGCCCTATGTTGAGCCTAAAATGTTGATACAATAATCAAAGCCTATTCACTAATAAACTTACTTTTACACCAAACTCTGTTCTGTTTAGCACCCTCCCTACGCCCGTTACACCGCTCCATATGTGAGCAGAGTTGTTATTAAAATGTGCAGTTATTGGGCTGTGAGACAGAGAGGAGTCCCAACAGACCCAGACTAATGCATGCAGCCAAATATAGGATCCACTCTCACACATTATACACTGCAACAAATACATAACCCCAGCTCCTATGCCATTTTAATAACTTCAAACAGAGCATGAGGAACAGGCTGCACGTCACCGCGACAACATCTGTCTGTACGGGACAGAAAGGCATTCAGGAAGAGTAATACACTGGTAAAGTGTCGGGACGGGTGTGTCTGTGGAGCAATGTCCAGCCCAATTCACACATTAGTAAATAATAAGTTTAGATGGTCCAAAAACTCAAGAAAAAAACTCCAAAATGGATTTAAAGGAACTGTATGTAACATTTAGATTTTAAATCCCATAACCCTGACCCATCTGTGCTCTCATAAACAAGGCAATGTTCAAATCAGACATGGACTTTACTCATAACAACTGTAATGCTGATTTATTCTACTTATAAAAACACTGGACATGATGATGACAGACGTTTATTTGGTGTTTTGGTTCTCAAGACGATTATCTGATCAGAAAGAAGAATGAGCAGAATGAGCAGAATGAGCAGAATGAGCAGAATGAGCAGAATGAGCAGAATGCAGCCTAGTGACTAACTGAAAAAACAGATGTCTAATACTCGCTCTAATACTCACTGTAGTGTTCTGTGAGAGGGACCAGTGTTGGCCTTAGCTCTTTTGGCGTCCAAAGCGAGAAAATTGGATACTTAAGACGTTTGTGGGCATTAGTCCATTAATTAGAGGGTCTGAATACAACTCTCAATTGATTTTGTAGCAGGTAAATGTAAAGACGGGGGTTCTGCGGCACAGTTGGGGTTCATTAAACCTCCTCTTTTACATCTCTTTTATCATTTTATATTATTTTATATATATCAGGCTACATAGAAACAGGATTTGAAGTTACACTGTCCCATCCATAGACACACACACACACACACACATATGTAGCGTACCCGGTGCCTCCTCTCTGCTCAGAGCACAGGACCAGTAGGACCAGACTATCCTGCGTGTGCTCGGCTCTTCCAGACTCAGAGAGGAGACTGATCAAAGCAGGACCTTGAGTGAGCAGACAGACGCGTGGATCAGCCTTGGCTATTCAAATGAACCTCAGCACAGAGTATTTAAAAGGCCCCTGCTCCGTGTCATCTGAAATAATTACACCTCTAAAGGCAGCCAAAAGACTACACCACTGCAGTATTGTATTTTTGAAGTATTCTATTAAGTAGGTTTTGAAGCAGTAGTACAAGGCGCCTTTGTGGATATAAAATGTCAATGTACATTTGCTTTTTGATACTTGGATCACACACAGTTTTTGCTTTTAAATTGTCTTCAAAATGTGAAACTAGTTCATTTTGCGACCGAGTGCTATGGTCCAAAGTTATTCCTCACTGACCTTATGCATTCTGACCATCCTAATTATTCACCGTGATGAATTTATAAAAGCTAACAACAACTAGCACGCTAACCACATACATCCTGATTCTCCTGATCCTGAATTCTTCATATATACGTGGTTGGCTGTAGATGACCAGGTTAGGCAAGAGTGTGAAAGTATCTTAAGGCGGCCTTGATACAACTAATGTATTATGAATATGTTACGTTTGAGTGATTGGCAGATATAACGAGAGATGATCCTGTATGTTCTGGACAGGCTGGTGGTCAGATCAAGGTCAGAAGAGTAATTAATTAATTATTGAAGTTATAGCCTGCACTTTAAATCAGGGTATTATGATCACAACTGAACCTGGGTTGCCAGATAAAGAGAGGGAATTATGAAAAATGTCATCCTCTCATCAAAAACATGCCCGAAGAACTTTTAGATGTCATCGTAGTGACTGACTCAAACTGTGACAGGGAGCTCCGTAGCCCCTCTCCCCCCGCCGTCCCTCATTATTAGCAGAATGTTGCTACAGACGCGAGGGGGTGGAGTCAGGGGACGGGTCAGGGGACGGGTCAGGGGGACGGGTCAGGGGACGGGTCAGGGGACGGGTCAGGGGGACGCCTGTAAGGTCTGGGAAGGGCAAACATTTGTCAGGTTACATTAGAGCAGAGTGTTCGTGATGAGAGCGCCAGGGGTGAGGGGGGGAACCCACAGCCAGAGGGTCCCGTCCTGGCAGGGTGGGGGTCAGCAGGATGGAGCGGGGCCGATTTACCAGGTCAGAAAAGGGGGGAGGGGGGAAGGGAAAAGATGGCTGAGAGGAAGCAGGTGTGGTTTTTAAACTTTTACATTTTTCTTATCTTAAATGTAAAAGTTTTTTGGGGGGGGGATTTTGACCAACTAAGAAGTGCAGCTTGTGCAGTTCAAAGGACGGAAGTTGTGGATTATTGGATTGTGTGATTAGCGCAGTTTGTTTTTCCTGTAACTATGGCGACTGAAATCCTACAGACTTTTTACGACCCCGCAACAGGCTTTTTACACCAAATATGGCAACAACAGAGCGGAGGCTTAGCAGAGGCTTTCCTGTTGTGTGTCCAAAGTTCTCTTGGCTCTCCCTCGACAGTGCTGTAACGGTGTAGGACACAGAGGAGGGACACTTTTGTCCTTAGGGCTATTACTCTCCTCAAACTGCCCTAACACAGGATCTGATGACCTATTGAGCTGCACTTTTGAGACTTTTGTTTGAGCTTTCCTGTTATTATTATTAAACTGGGAAGAAGGAGGATCTGGGCCTTTTGCGATCATGTACCGAGGAAACAAGTTGATGGTACTGGCAATTTTCCCTCACAACCCAAAACGTGTAGGTAAAAATGTTCCAGGTAGGTAGTTCTGACCAAGACTACCTCAAGATTTAGTATCGTTGACATTGATAGATCTTAGTCTTTCTGCCAGGAGATGAGAATAGAAGGAATTAAATGCAGATGGCTTATGTGGATTTAGTATGTGGACCTGCAATGCATGCTGGGAGCAGAGCCTGAGGGAGACACGCCCCTAAGTCACACTCAAACACCTGCATCAGAAACATGAGAAGAGGAGTCCTGCTGCTGCATCTCATCTGTACTGTATAGGGAAACGAGAGGCGCGTGCTGCGTTCACGTACACCTGCGGAAACTACAGTGCTGCGGTCACACTCACACTGTCTCACACATTATTAGAAAAGGCGTAAACCGATTATAAGATAAAATACTTCCAAATTGAATCTAAGAGGCGTAACTCTTCGAAAAATATATGATCCTACAGTTACAGAAGACATATTGTTCTTCTGGTAACACTTATTTTGTTAGAATAAAACATGAAAAAAGTGAAGATATAGTTTAGAGCAGTGGACGGGGATAGGGGGTAGGTGAAAACAGAAATTTCCTGAGATCTCAAGCGTCAAATGCAGGATGATACGATAAATCTTTATCAGCAAATTGAGTAATTAAATAACAGAGAACCATTATAACATGGTTCAGCATTCATAAAAATTGATTTTACATAATATTTCTCCTTTAAATGGCTCATTTTACGATATTTTCTGATCTGTTATAATGTTTCCTCACACAAAAACATAGCTGGAGTTGTGTTTTGTTTCATTTATTGACAGACTAATAATTAAGTGTTACTCAAACGTGTTCAGTATGAATGAAACGTAACACAACTCCAACTATATCAGAACTTAATTAGGGAGTAATTAGGTCTAAAATGTGAGTTAATTATGTATAAGGTAGTTATAAATAATAATAATCCAAGAGAAGAGGCCACACACATAAAACGGCATCAACCTGGACATGGACTTCTTCTTTTGCAGCATCTGGACTCCCCGAGGAACCTACACCAGGATCCCGTTTGTGGTTCGACACCATCCTCCTCGCTCTGCTCCGGGACATGCTCTCTCTGATCAACATGCACAAATTCACCTGCAGGGGGAGCGCAAACCTCTCGGACACTGGGGCTATCAGCAGAGGAGCTCCACAGGGATGTGTACTTTGCTCCCCGCTCTTCTCCCTGTACCTATACACCAACTCCTGCAACTCCAGCTGATCAAGTTTGCAGACGCCGCTCTCATTGGGCGATTGGCGGTGAGTCTGGTACAGGAGCGAGGTGGACCGGCTGGTGACCTGGTGCAGTGGAAACAACGTGGAGCTCAACACCGAGGACACAGTGGAGATGATCAGAAGACAGTTGAGATGATGGCGGACCTCGGGACAGTCACAGCCTCCCTACACTTCCCCTCGGACTTACTGACGCTCATCTCGGACTCTTTCCGTTTCCTCGGCACCACAAGGACGTCCAGTGGGAGCCCGACCGCCAGCTCCGTCATCCAGGAGGCCCAACAGACAATGTACTTCCAGCTGAGAAACCCAAGCTCCAACCCAGATGATGGTGCAGTTGTACACGCCCTCACCTCCTCCAAAATCGAAGCTCTTATCAGGCTTTGTCTTCCATTTACTTAGAACTTAACAATTTGGGAACATCTAATAGCACGATTCTGTTCAAAGTTCTCATTGTAAACACGTCCAGAAGATGTTTGTTTACGTGGAAACAACAGGGTTAGCGGTTTTTATGCAGAATAAGACGAGGTATTTAGTTGTTTATGGAGGATATTATGGTACTTCAAAAATGGATTAACCTTGTAGCCCTAAGCTAAACCCCGACTTGGTGCTGTGTCCTTTAGGCAAAAACCAAAACATGGACAAAACGAACCTCCAAACCGCATCTAACATTTATGAAGATGGATGTTAATTTGCTTCACGGCTGTATAGAAAATCTAAAACTGCTAAAGAGCCAATAACAAAGGTGAAATGAATGTTCGAGAATAGCGTGTGTTGTTTTGCCTTCAGAGGTGTGCTGCCATGTCTTTGAAAGCAGCTCATTTGAGTGCGGTGCGTTCACGGCCCGTGGGAAATGAGAACGCTGACCCAGTTTACCTCGTCTGGCTCCAGCCCAGCGCTCCATCACACGCTCCCACACCTGCACTTCACAAGAGCCGAGCAGAGCGTCGCTGCGCACACACACACAATCTCCGACGCACTCCCGCACCTGCACACTACTGCTCGAGTCGACTCACTCCACCGACAACAGTCCAGCAGAGCGGCGCTGCGCACACACACAATCCGCCGCTGACACACACACCTGCGCAACCGATACTCAAGTCCTCACACTCCACCGCCAACAGCCAATCACTGACTTGGTCTTTTCAAGTATTTGGAAAGAGGTAGGGCATTTTCTACCTTGTTTTCTGTTTTCAGTGTGACATCGTTTTCACACGTTAGCGCGACGAACCCAGTGCGCGCTAGATTTAGTTCCGTTTACTTTACTTTGTTCACATACACTGCGCATCGTTCACCCCAAACACGCACTCTGAGACATGTGAGCGTCCATCCGCTGATCGCCAAACTTATTTCTCTAACAAAGCGCTTCAAGTAGACAGAGCCCCATGATTACGCACGTGCACGCTCGCTTCCCCAATATATGGTCTTTTCTTTCACCCGTTACTTAAAACACCGTGAGGACTGGATGCGCTGGTGGAGGAGGAGAAAAAGCTTTTTAGACAAAACACAGACACATCCAGACTCACATGCGCAGACAGAACTAGGCTCACCTGCGCAGACAGACCCAGACCCAGATGCGCAGACAGACTCAGACTCACCTGCACAGACAGAACTAGACTCATCTGCGCAGACAGACCCAGATGCGCAGACAGACTCAGACTCACCAGCGCAGACAGACTCAGACTCACCTGCGCAGACAGACCCAGATGCGCAGAAAGACTCAGACTCACCTGCGCAGACAGAACTAGACTCACCTGCGCAGACAGAACTAGACTCATCTGCGCAGACAGAACTAGACTCATCTGCGCAGACAGAACTAGACTCATCTGCGCAGACAGACTGAGACTCACCTGCGCAGACAGACTCAGACTCACCTGCGCAGACAGACCCAGATGTGCAGAAAGACTCAGACTCACCTGCGCAGACAGAACTAGACTCATCTGCGCAGACAGAACTAGACTCATCTGCGCAGACAGAACTAGACTCATCTGCGCAGACAGACCCAGATGCGCAGACAGACTGAGACTCACCAGCGCAGACAGACTCAGACTCACCTGCGCAGACAGACCCAGACTCACCTGCGCAGACAGAAGCAGGAGGAGACTGCCACTTGATATTAAGTTGATCTAAATCCCCACGTCAGATGAACACGTCAAACACCAACTCCAACGTCCATTCGTACAAAAACATATGTGATAGCAGTTTTTGACTTTCCCTGTCACAGCGGACTCCGTGGGTCGGCCCGTGGTCCACTGCGTTCACGCCGCGCTCCCTCTGCATTCTCCCCACTCCAAAGTCTCACTGCAGAAATTCCAAAGTAGAGGTTAGAGATTCAGCCTCACAGAAAGAAGGTCCCGAGTACATTAAAGTATCACGTACCCCAGTCGTGTTCACCGATGAAGGACTGAACTTCATTAATGCGCCGTGACTCCCTGGTGTGTTCTGGTTAATGGCGGTCTAATGTTTCTAGAAGCTGGTGTAGTTTAAGGTTCACATTTAGTCCGAGTAAAGTCAAGAGTTTTGCGTCACCTCGGTCTTCCCTCTCGGCCGACTCCAGCCTCCCTGCGTTTCATGTGAGCGTGTACGTCGGCAAACGGAGCTAAAGTGTCTCTAAATCTATTTTTAACCAAAACCTTTTAAAAGTCTTTCACTGTGACCAATATGAGCTCTTAACGTAAACTTTCACGCCGCGGACATTGACACCGATTTTCCGCTTCCGTCGCCGCCGACACTGGTTTAAAACTTTAACCGTACGAGCAGATGTTTCCAGATTCAAGTCCGTAAATAATCTGCTGCTTTACGTGAACGCTCCGTGTGTCGGTGGCACAGCTGGTTAGACACTTGAACTCTGGAGACGGGGGTTTCGGTTTTCGGTTTCGACGCTTACACGTTGTTTTTACCCGGCGTGATGTTTTCTTAACAGCTGGCACCGGAGAAACTTCCTTCAAACAGAAGCTTTAAGAGTTTGTCACATCTCGAATAAGCGGCGGTTTAACTGTATGTCTAGAAAACCTAAGATTACCGGTTCAAGACCCTGACACTTTGACATCGCTACGTTCGCTATTTGTGGCTAATTAGCGTCCTGTGCAGCGTTTTAAGTTCGTTTTTTTTGGATAAAGTGCTAAAAAATGAAATAAAAAAATACTGTTTAGCACTGGTAAGAGGTCGGCAGTAGCTCATCCTTTAATCTTAAGGTTGGTGGTTCAAATCCCCGTCGTAAACGCCCTGGTCGGGGGTATAATTCTAGCTCCCACAAATGAAAACCGCTGTGTCCTTGGACGACGAGACACTTTATCCACCTACTTTCCCTCGACGTAAAGCGCTTTGATCGCCTTGAAGGTAGAAACGCACGATAGAAAAGTGACCGTTTACGCGCTCGACCCTTCGTCCACCCGCCCTCGCGTACATTTTACGTTCGTCGTCGCTTATATTGTAACGGCGAGACTCAACCTTTGGACAGTTTGGAGTTCATTTAACCTCACGGAGAATGTGTCGAACTTCGTGCCGTTTTATTTTTGTTTCAGCGAATAATTACAAAGATATTAACCGTAAACCAGGTCAAAAACTCTGCAGTCTGAGAGTTAAAAAGCTCGTCCCGCTCAGTCTCAAACTACGTCGACTCTACGATGTTTTGTCGTCATGGTAACCCGACCGTTTCGTTACATCAGGACCGAATCTTCATATCCAGTGACTTGTGAAAAACCCTGTTGCTCCTGTCGTTCCCGCACGTGACCGGCGAACCGGCAGCCGCTCTTTCCACACAGGTGCCACGGACTCCACCCCTCCCTCCCTCCGTCTGTCTCTCTCTTTCTCTCTTTTCTCTCTCTTCCATCCCACTCAACCCTCCCTCCCCCTTTTTCACAGCTGCGCTCAATGAATGCCTCACATTGATAGCGCAGGAAGCATTTGGTCCGTCTCTCTCTTCCAAATCTCCGCTTTTTCTTTCACTCTTTATTTCTCTCTTTTCTCTCTCTCTCCTCCCTCGCTCGCGCTTTCTCTCGTTCTACAACTCCCCTCGTCCTGGTTTTCTTTTTTCTTTCCACTTCTCCCCTCCTACTCCTCAAGCCCCTTTCTCCTTCACTCCTTCTCTACCCCTCCCATTTTTCCTACTCTCTCTCTCTCTTTCTCTCACTCCACCCGCTCCTTCCCTCCTTCCTCCATCACTCTATCTCCATATCTCTGTCTCCGCTCTCTCTGACAATAATCATAATACATTTTATTTATGAAGCACTTTGTAGGATCCACAAAGGAACACAACAGTCTCTCTCTCTCTCTCTCTCTCTCTCTCTCCATCTTCCCACCTCCTCCTCCACCTATTTGTCTCTCCCTCTCCTGCTTCCCTCTTTCACTACCTCTCTCTCTCTCTCACTCCTTTTCTCAGGCTCTCTCTTCTCTCCCTCTTCTCATTCATTATTCGTCCTCTATCCCAAACCCCTCTCTTTCACTCCCCCACTCTCTTCTGACTCTTTCTTTCTTCCTACCTCTTACTCCATATCTCCATTTCACGGTCCCTCTCTTTTCTTCTTCCTTCTCTTTTCCTCCCTCTCTCAGTGAAAACATGCAGCAGTTGGTGGGCACAAATGCTGCTTTGGGCCACTGGAGCCTAGACCACTCCCTTTCTCCTAGATGTCCCCCTGGATGTCCTTCTAGATGTCAATGTGGACATCCTTCTGGATTTTGCCTGTCCCCATGAATGTCCCTTTGGATGTCACTCTCAACTTCTCTCTGAATGCCTCCCTGTCTGTCCCATTGGATGTCTCTCAGGTTGTCCCCCTTAATGTCCCTTTGTATGTCTTAAAAGATTTTTCTCTGGATGTTCTCCTGGATTCCCCTCTGTCTGTCTCTCTGGATGTCTCTCAGAATATCCTCCTTGATGTCCTTTTGCATGTCCTATCAGATGTCCCTCTTGATGTTCTCCTAGATGCTCCCCTGTCAGTCCCTCTGGATGTCCCTCAGGATCTCCCCCTTGATGTCCCTTGTATGCATGTCTTACTAGATGTTCCTCTTGATGTCTCTTTGGATGCCTCCCTCTCTGTCCCTCTGAATAACCCTCTGTCTGTCCCTCTGGATGTCTCTCTGGATGTCCCCTTGGGGGAGTGCTACCTCATCCCCTTATATGAGCTAACTCTATATGAGCTAACGCTATATGAGCTAACGCTATATGAGCTAACTCTATATGAGCTAACGCTATATGAGCTAACTCTATATGAGCTAACTCTATATGAGCTAACTCTATATGAGCTAACGCTATATGAGCTAACGCTATATGAGCTAACTCTATATGAGCTAACGCTATATGAGCTAACTCTATATGAGCTAACTCTATATGAGCTAACTCTATATGAGCTAACGCTATATGAGCTAACGCTATATCAGCTAACTCTATATGAGCTAACTCTATATGAGCTAACTCTATATGAGCTAACTCTATATGAGCTAACGCTATATGAGCTAACGCTATATCAGCTAACTCTATATGAGCTAAAGCTATATGAGCTAACGCTATATGAGCTAACGCTATATGAGCTAACGCTATATGAGCTAACTCTATATGAGCTAACTCTATATGAGCTAACTCTATATGAGCTAACGCTATATGAGCTAACGCTATATGAGCTAACTCTATATGAGCTAACTCTATATGAGCTAACGCTATATGAGCTAACGCTATATGAGCTAACGCTATATGAGCTAACTCTATATGAGCTAACTCTATATGAGCTAACGCTATATCAGCTAACTCTATATGAGCTAAAGCTATATGAGCTAACGCTATATGAGCTAACGCTATATGAGCTAACGCTATATGAGCTAACGCTATATGAGCTAACTCTATATGAGCTAACTCTATATGAGCTAACTCTATATGAGCTAACATGATTATGTGACTTCATATATAAGCTAACAGAAAGGCAGCAGACAAGACAAAGGTGCGTGTAGAGAATGGAACTTTATTTGTCGGTTCCAACTGAAATTTATTCTCCAAACATTTGGGCAAACATCATGTTCACTATATATATATATATATATATATATATATATATATATATATATATATATATATATATATATATATATATATATATATATATACCTGATATTTGATCTTCATATATATTATGAATGTCGAATATCAGGTTACTTTATACTACTACTACTATAATAATAATAATAATAATAATACATAACACTTGTATAGCACTTTTCAGAGAAAACAAAACACAAATGAAAGAGACATAAAAACAGAAACAGATAAAAAAAAGAGCTGCAGTTTCATATTTTGTTTCACAGTACACTTGTAAAATGTAGACTATCTATTTTTCACTTTCATTTTGAATATTTGCAACAGCTATACTCATAAAAGTTGTTCAGTTGTTGTGTAGTAATAAAAGTACTTCTATAGTGTCAAATACTGGCCATTCTCTAAAAGTACAGATTAGTTTCAAACTTTTTGAAGATGATTATCCAATCAGAAATCAGAATGAGCCTCACAGGAGTCTCTCGTTCAGGTCGTCAGTTTCAAAGCTGAAATCCAGTTGGTTTAAATCTAAAATCTCTCTCTCTGATCTGAACGTTCACTACTTAAACCTCAGCACCTGCAGACAATCATGAATCAGTGCTAGTGCAGCCTCTGCAGCTCAGGGAGTGAATTATGAGGTTCTGATCTTTCACACGAGGCCTGTCCATAAACTGAGAATGAGAAAAAACTGTGTCTCTGCAGAATGAGGCTCTGGACACAGGTCCAGTTGTGATTCTAACACCTTTACAGTGATGGGACTTTCGGCTCTTGTCTGGGATCTGAATCTTTTGGATCCGTTCATTTCAAAGAGCCGGCTCTTTTATTATTTATATATTTGACAGAAGCCAAAGTGAGAACTCATTTTAACAACCAAACAATCATAGAGAGAAAAGTCCAAGCTAAGATTTGCTTAAAATGGTTCAAGAGTGGAGTGTGTTTACTCTTTGGAATTATGCGTCATCTAAATAAAACTTTAAACTACAATAACAATAATAATAATAATAATAATAATAATTACAAAATGAAAATCTATTATGATGCCAAATGTTTTTGTTTTTGTGCTTAAAGTTCTCACTCATGGCACATCTCTGCTTCTGTGCTGATTCTTGTGTTGGTTCATTATAAAAATACATAAAATTAGTAAGATAAAGATTTGTTTTTTTTAAGCTAAACCTTTTTCGATTGGCTCATAACCAGGTTTCTGATTTGTCCCTCTTTAGTCCTGTGTCCCGCTCACTGTCCGGTGCAGAGTGACAGGAGGCTGTGCTCTGATCCCTCTGTAAATATCATCCTCCGCTCTGCACCTTTATCCAAACCCACACACAAAAGTCCCAGACCCATAAAGTCCAGTCCATTCAGAACGAGGGGATTGAAAATAGAATTCTTTATTGTACACATGAAATTTGCTTTGGGAGCTTTTGAGCAGAACATTTTTCAGTCTGACACTCCAGAGTCTCATACAAAAACAACACAGAGGACACGTCACAGGAAACAACAACTCGACACAGATCACAGATTTTCGTGCGCCTTTAAATGCAAACTTACGGTAGGCTAATAATCACAATGTGTAGAAAAAAAATATGCAGAAATATAACAGACAAAATGCAAAGTAAATCCAGTAACATTGGAATAAAAGTTTGTATTGGGAGGATGTCGTTTAAAAAAAGACGAGTTAAGCTTCTTTTTGTTAATCTCAAAGACGGGGTATTATGCAAAGTTGACTTTTTGGAGCGTTCTATCGTGTTTTAATGTCATCCCTTCATCAAAAAACACGCCTGAAGTGGTTTTTATATGTCACCCGTGCGCGTCTGAGTCATGTTACGATCGTACGGTTAGCGGTACGAGCCCACGCCCCTCGTACGAACCACTTTTTACATAAATATACAAGCGCGGGATACAAAATAATCAAAATAATACACTACGACTTCACAAACCTGACGCGATGTGGAGTAGGTTCGTTAGCGGAATGCACGACGGTTGTGTTGCGATGGCGTTCTGACTGAGAACTGAAAAAAATCAAACGTTTTAATATGTATTTCTCCAAACTTGTACTACACAGACCCACTGAGTAATACTGAGGTACATTAACGTTAAAAAACCCCGGATTATCTCTTTAATATTTGTACTTAAACACGTGATGAAGCGGAGGAATGTTGGCTAGACCGGAACAGGTAAGCTAGCCCATCGACGGCCCGCAGACTGATATGGAAGTACAAAGGCAGAACGTTGTACTCATAAGGACACAACTACACAAATGTACTTTTTTTTAATTTATTTTTTTGAGATTTAACCATTGTTCCCCCGTCTAAAACACACCTGGAATTGTATTTTCGCATCGTTCACACTGGTTTCGATAATCCCCTGTAAAAAAAAAAAAAAAAAAAAAAAAATCCTTCCCTTCTGATAAGATAATAAGCAGTTTGAATTTTACCAGGATTGTCGCGTCATAAGTAAAACCTCGCGCGGGTTTTACGTCTACAAATCATCGTCAAAATTGATAAAAGGATTTCTGCTTTTAATTAACACGTCGGGGCATGTTTGTTATTAGCTACACTTATTTTTCCTTCATGGTAATTCCCTCTGCTGCCACTAGATGGAGCCCTACGATATAAATAGTGCCTGGTTCTATAGACGGTCATTGTTTTAAGTTGTAAAATGTAATGAGATGTAAGAGGAAAGGTTCTCTAGAGTGTGTTTAAAAGTCAAAACAAGTAACGTGTGACTTGTCCTTAAAGTCCTTGTAGATCTGCGTCTTTAAGCTTGACCAGTTACCGTTTCTTTTTTTTACGTTAAAATGTTCCGGTTGGCCACGGGCAGGTTAGGTCTTTGGATTTGAGATTTGGATTTCATAAACTGAAGTTGTGCAGCTTTACATCTCTGATAACGTCCCGTCCCAGTGCGTTTGGTCATTGTAGGGGACACTTTATGGAGTTTTCATGTCTTCGCCGGACGCCTCCTTCGTTCACGCTGGTCAAAAATAACTCGTACGTTCTTTTGCGTAGCTAAGAGCGAGTGGCTAACTGCTTTTCTACTTACACATATCGGACCTGCCGCCAAAGCTACATGAGATTTAGTTGTACTTATTGCGCTGAAAAACACGTGTTCTTACTGTGAAAGTTCTCGTATCTCCACAAACCTTACTTTCATTTGGCCTGCTTGTTTCCATGGAAATGTTGCTCCTTTGGCGATAATCATCCAAAGTACGGCATAAACGTATCTGTCGCCGCGGAGAATGTTCGGATTTAACTTTAACTAATCTCCGTGTGATCGCGTAGGTCAGGGGTGTCCGGACTTTTCTCGTTAAGGGCCACGTTTAAAAACACAGACGAAGCCGAGGGGCCGATCGAGGGCCCCAGACGGGTCGTGAATACAGTGAATACTTCAAATTTGTGTGTTTATTACAAGTTCGACTGAACCGCTCGACCTTTATTTACGCTCACATCCTCACAGGACACATTAAATATTTGAAATGGGCTAAAGTACAAATGTTAAATAAATAATGTTAAAGTAGATTTTCAGAAATATATGATAAAAAGTACTGTTTAAAGTATCATGGGCCAATTCACCTGGAAGCTGGAGGGCCAAGAAAAATTCATCTGAGGGCCGCATTTGGCTCCCGGGCCACAGTTTGGGCAGGCCTGATATAAGTGACGGGCCAACTCCAGAAAGTTACATACTACATCTTTAACCAAAACTTGTCATTATGTCCATATATATATATATATACACATTTTCTTATCTACGCGTGTGTTGGAAAGTACTGCAGTACTCAATTTTGTTACTTAAGTAAAAGTAGATACTGGAGCAAAAAATACTCAAGTAAAAGTATCACCTGAGAACATCTACTTTTTCAGGAGTAAAGTGTGATTAAAGAGTAAAAAATAAAAGTATTTTGTGTATATTTTGAGATCTAATAAACCTTAAGATGTAGTGATTTTGATAAATATTTGTGTAGACTTGTGTAGCAATCTTTTTTTTTTTGTAGTTGTTTTATTTGTATTTTTTTATTTTTAGTTATTTTATTTGTATTTTTTATTTGCTCAAACTTTCCAGCTGATTTCAAACAAATAAAAAAGTCCTGTTAAAAACGTAGCGGATCAGAAAGTACAGATACCTGCTCTCGAATGTAGTGAAGTAAAAGTAAAAAGTATCCATTTAAGTGCAGTACTTTACTACTTTGACTTCATTATGTTCCACCACTGAACAGTTTGGAGAATTATTAGTCCTGTTTTTTTTAAATGTGTGACTAAATTCCAAAGAAACAAGGGACAAAAATCAAAGTAACTGCTGGACCTAGTATCAAAAATGTCCCACACTACTGCTTTAATTGTGTGTGTATTGTGCGTCGACTGTACACTGCGTTCATGAAGCATTCTGGTTCTTGACAAAAAGGCTTTCAGCGATTCAAAGGGACTGGAAAATTGGCACTTGAACGCAGCAAATATACCATCGCGCGGCCTAAAAACAACACTTCGTATGCGCCGCGTCTGAGCGACTCGACGTCTCGCCATCACGTAAAAAAAAAGCTCTCGACGGCTAATGCGCGAATCTCAACTCATTACCGACGTGAAAGGGTAAGTTTGTTGTCTCGGTTGGTATTGGTTGACAAAAATAATGTGTTGCTAATCCTCGGTTTCTCTTGGCAGAAGGAAAGGTGGAAACAGACACCTCCAGATCTCGCAAAAAACGTTCATGTGAGGAGAACGAAACGAGGAGAACGCTCGCTTTAAGTGGCGACTAGCTTCTGTGGTACCGGTTGTTGTTTGAATGTTATTGGTGATTCTCCATTTTTAAAGTTCGTTAGGCCTACATTGTTCTACTAAGGAACCGAAGTGTAGCTCGTCGAGACTAGCGGTTATGGGGCGAATTTGCAGTTGACCACAAGTATCGTAGCAACCAAAGAGCCAATCCGGAGCGAGGCTGTTGAAGGTAACGCCCCTTCCCGACCGCGACGCTGGTTTAGCAGGGAGTGGGCGCTTAGCAACAACGCTGTCAATCAAACCTCAGGGGAAAGACAGAGCCTCATTTGTCTGTTACTAATGTTCAGATCTCGATTTATGGACTAAACGGTGAAATAAAAATAGCGAGATCATGTAGAGTGAGAGAAGGGTGACAGTTTTTCAATAGAAACTGAACTGGAGTCAGAGTCGATGGAGCCCGAAGACGCTCACTTCCTGCTTGGGACGTGGCGGCTGGCCGGTTAGCTGTGTCCGTTTATATATACAGTCTATGAACAGAACAAGGCACAAAACATTTACCATTTACCTCTCAGAGCGGGATCGCCTCTGCACCGATCTGACCTGTAAAACGGCCTACGGTGGAGTCGGCTGCTTCTCTCTCCACGGAGATAGATAAGTCCAGTGTCATAGCGTGGAACATTCGGGCCAACGCAACGTCCATGGAGAAAAGTGGAGACAACGCTCTGCCAGGAAAGTTACGTAGTGCACCTTTAAATGTGATCCCAGTATAGACGTCATGTGCAGTACTTCACTTTCACTTTCACTTTCAAATACACAGGATAAAAACAGTTGTAGCAGTCGTGAGGGCGTGTAAAAGTGCCATGTGTTTTCAGAGTGGTGAGCTAACGCAGGGCTGGTGCTAAAGTGTGACGACCCCAAAGCAAATAGTTACAAAAAATATATAAAATAATAAAAGTATGTACATAAATGACCTGTTTTCGTTATACTTGCACGTGGAATAGCTGAGTTAGCGATAAAAGAAGTGTTTCATCATGTGTTCACCAGTGACCTAGATTTGAAGCTAATTTTGTGAATGCAACTCAATGGACGCTCCCTCTTGTTAAAGGTCCTATATTAAACAAAACTGACTCATGTGAGCGTCTGGACATGTTCTACTGCTGTCACCTCATCAAAAACAGCCCTGGAGTTGTGTTTTGTTTCATTCACAAATGTTTGAGTGACCCTGGATTATTAGACTGTCTGCTCCAAATGTCCCGTGATGTCGCTCAGAGGTAGATATAAGGTTAACAGTTATTTTAGCCTCAATCGAACTGCGTTATTTACTCTAGTTCAGTGGTTCTTAACCTGGGTTCGATCAAAACCTAGTTGTTCGGTGAGTCAGTCCCAGGGGTTCGGCGGAAGTCAAGACACACACCCGACTCATATGATTCGCGGTGAAAATAAAAAATACAAATAAATAAATAAATACAATAAGTTCATTGTTGAAATACATAAGGTTAAAAATTTAAGTAATTTCAGTGTGGTAGAATTAAAAAAGGTCATGTCTTTGTAAAAAGGTTTAAATGTAATGTGTTGTGAGTTCATGCATTTTATTGGTTTTATTCTTTGAAAACAGTGATGTTAATGCATGGTTCATTTTGTGCACCAGTAAAACACACATATGTCTTGAAAAAAAAAAAAAAAATTCAATAAAGAAGGTGAACGTGCGTATGAAACCGGTGGGGTTCAGTTCCTAAGGTGAAGAACCACTGCTCTAGAATAATATTAAACTGTTACTTTTACGTTGTTTTTCAGTTAGGCTAAAACTGAAGATGTAAAGTCAAAGTTTGGCAAATCCAGGGCTGAAGTGATGAAGTAAAATGATTCTAGTGAAGGTGTGTGGAGTTTAAAATCACAGTGGAGCACTTCCTGTTATTACCACTTAATGACATCACAAGACGGAGCAGAGCGTTTCCAGTTTGAGAAAGAAGACGGGCAACAGTGAAACAGAACACAAACGTTCCCTGTGTGGAAGTGTGCGAGAAGAGTCGAGTCACAGTTGGACGTGATTTGACGAATGAAGCAAGAAACGATATTTGCACCGACCGCAGCTGGTTCCAGAAGTACATTTCCCATTTATTATTATTATTATTATTACTATTTTTATTATTTTATGTTCATTTTTTTTAATAAAATGTAAGACTTGCTCAGGGCTAATGGACACAAGACCTGCAATTTTATTTAACATTCTGTAACTTCATAAATCACATACATTTTTATTTTTTATTTTTTTCCATGTGCTTAACCATAAACCTCTTGGTCTTTTCAACAGGTCCAAACAATAATAAAACACCTTTTTACTTTTCAGTCTTGTTCAAAATTGTAGTAATGTAGAAAGTAGATACTTGCTCTCAAATGTAGTAAAGTAAAAGTAAAACGTGCCCACATCACTTCAGTAAAATGTGCATGTACGTGTACTTTACTCCAGTTGAGTACTTTACTACTTTGACTTTGTTGCGTTCCACCACTGGACAGTTTTGAGTATTTTTAGAGCTTTTTTTTAGATGCATGATTAGATTCAAAATAAACAAGGGACAAAAATCAAATTAGCGATTGAACCTAGCATCTAAAATGTCACGCTAACGTTTTTATTGTGTGTGTTTGACGTTAGCATAGTCGCCATTTTATTTTTATTTTTCTGCACTTGACCAAAAGGTTTTCAAGCGATTCAAAGGAGACTGAAAATTGTGACATCAATGTAGCAAATTATTTTTTTTACGTTTTAAATGTGTTTTTCGGTCTTAAAACAACCACGTTATGGACATTAATTACCACATGGCGCGTTCGTCATTTTAAAACCCTTAATATCTGAATGTTTCGGAAAGTCTGTGGGAAAAAATGAATGGGGAAAATTACTTCCAGAACCAGAGCGGACGTTAAATTTGACTCGACTCTTGAGCGCCACTGGAAATAATTGAGATTTAGAGCGATTTTTCTGTTTTTCCACTTCGGCTATATTTTCAAATTGATGTGCAGATGTTGAAGCACTGGTGTCTAAGAGAATATTTAAAACTTAACTTCTAAATAATAATATAACTCCTCACATGGTTATCTAAACACAGTGTTTATCATAGGGCCAAGAACACCACCTTGAGGGCCACAAAATAACATTGTACAATACAGTTAATGTGCGAACGGGCCCCTGGTTACTCTATATTGAAAAAGTTGGACCCTGAAGTCACAAAGAGATGATGGCCTGATGTAACGCATAGGGTTAGCGGGTTTTAAAATCTAGTGCAGAAAAGAAAATTTGGTAACACTTTATAACTACTCCACTTATCGTCCCTATAGAGATGTTTGTTCTCTGCATTTGACCCATGTTTCAATCCCCTTTTGAGATTTTGAGCTTGGAGGATGAGACTTATTGTGGTTGCTAAGTCTGAATCACTGTTTACTACATTGTTTTAGTTTTTTTTTTTTAAGTTTTATTAAAGGTTGTGTATTTTTCTCTCACGTTAAAATGTTGTTACCTCCTCAAAAAACACACCTGGAGTCGTTTCATTTCATTCACGTTTGAGTAACTCTTTATTATTATTAGTCCATCTACGTCTCCAAAGCTCAAAACACTGTGTCCCAACTTGCGTCATGAAGCAGAAGTTTTCAAGTTAACGGCTACATGAGAATAAATTGGCAATTCCTGGACTGAAATTATCCAAAATATTCGAGTCAAGGCATACGGACCACTTCCTGTATTACCAATTGATGACATCACAAGGTGGAACAGTGTTTTCTGTTTGCGAGAAGTCCCAGCACAACTCCGAGTATGTTTTTGATGCGGAAACGACATAATAACAGATCAGAAAATAGCGTAATATGGGCTCTTTAAGGCTAACTAAGGTGCAGTCGTTATAAAGTGTAACCGGAAAGTAGTTGTAGATATTATTCTATCCAAGTGATTAGGTTGCAGTTGTAACTCCATTTGGTGTTAAACGTGAACGGCTTTAAACGTGGGTGTGCTTCATGCGTCAGTACTGATTAGTATCCGGGCTACAGGAGGTCCGGTCCACCGACAGTTGAGCTCTGGAGCGGAGGGCAGGAGCAGTAGAGTCAGACAGCTTTTTTTTTTCCTCTGCAGCAGTGAGAGATGCGTGAGCGTGCACGTTCCAGTTAACAGTGACCAAGTGTGTGCACGTGTGGAGCGGCCAGACACCAGTTTAATCAGGTTAGTCCCGGGAACAGGCCCAGGAGCACAGTCATGAAACGGTTAAAAAACACGAGACAAACACCAGCGAGTTAGTAAAATTCTTACTAAGAATGTTTTATTAAAATAAATGCCAAGAGGTTAATAAGAAAAAAAAAATAACAGCATACACCATGAAAACTAAATGCAAGCATGTAAAAATATTTATGACAAGGAAACTAATAAAGTCGCTATAATGAGTTAAACAAGCTGGGCCAGAAAAAAACGAAATTTAACAGGGAAAGGCAACACTCCCCAAGAGACAGATCAGATGGAGGAGAGGGGAGAGAGAGGGCAGAAAAAAGGAGCAGTGGATTTATTTAAAAAAAGCACTCCGAAACATGATTAATACACATATAAAATGAGATTAGAAAAATACATTATAAACCTGTAACAATGGCTGTTAATTACATTATCATACATGTAGTAGGCAGGCCAGTGAGACGATAGAGATCACCTGTCCCCTGATGGACCTATCCAGACACAGCACAGGGAATCGCTCTAATACTGGGAGACGCGTACGGCCGTCTCTCGCTTAATATTGCATTTCAATTTTAAGATAACACTGAAGAAACAAAGTCATTGACCTTTTGGGTGTAACAGCGTGATGAAAGAGCAATGAGAGAAAACAGACTGCCAAGGCGACAACATCCGGAGCTACCAATTTCTCTGTCCAATATCAGGGGCCGTGTTTCAATAACTGGAAAGCAGCCGTGTGTGAAGCGGGGCCCGGAGCGTTTGTTTTGGGCAGCCGGCGCCTCCCTGTGGGGCGGCGGAGTTCGGAGCAGGGGCGGGCGCGCACACAAGAGGCGGGGCTTTTCAGATATTGAAACCGAGCGCTCAATCTCTCCATCTCTCTGCTCGTCTCAACACCTTTTGGCAGATTTGGGTTATTGGCAGTTCCATTTGTTCTTGGAAGTCAGTCACAGTCACCAACGAATCAGGACAATATTTCATGATTGTTCAAATAAAAGTAACAAATAAAATCCTGCCCACACAGCAGAGTAAAGGGCCGTCGAGGAAAAACTAACTCAGTTTAGGAAGACAAAACCATGGCACATATTTAGCTGGTCATAAAGACTGCTATTCGTTTGCATAGAGTAACTGCGGTAACACCCCGGGTGTGCTGGGAGTACCCCAGAGGGAGTACCCCGCACACACTCTAGCCTCTCATGGCGGAGGGAGCGGGGGTCACTGAACACAACTGGAATAGTCAGGAAACAAAACCACTGGAGATAAGGCACTTTGTTTATCCTCATGGAGCTCTCTGAGCAACTGTCTCGTCCAATCACGTTCCAGACTTTTGGTCTTACCATCCAATCATATTCAAAGTAACAGCACTAACTCCACCCACTTTTTTACCGTTCATTTACTCCTAAACTGCTTTCATTTTTTATTGGGTTTTTTATCTTTTTGTAACTTCAAGTTAAGTATCAAAAGCTAAAATTGGCAAAAATAGATTGATTTCTTTTCTCCAGCACCCTGTAAAATTAACTCTTTTGATCTCTTCTGTATTCGTATATGCAGTGACAGTTATCTACATTTGTATATATTTATAGATATTTATAATATATATAATACGTATGTATAAAGCAATTTTGAACAGGCAGGCATGGCTTTCACATCCTAGTTTTTCTTGAGAGAGTTCAACACAAAGTGGGCTCAGGAGCTCTGGTCTCAGGGGTGACACATTGTGGATGCGCACTTTTAGAAGGACTCTCAAATCATCGTCACTAAAAAGGGGTCAAATCAAGGAACAACACGAGGGTCAAAACAAAAGGGGAAATTGGCCAAAGTTTGGGACGTGGACTCTAATCTAGGACAGAGTAGAGTGACCGGTGTAGTGAGTGTTCTTTAGTGTTCTCTGCCTGCCTCACTGGGCACACAGTTTAATGCATCTCCATCACAAAGTGTCGTCTGTTTAGGCGGCGGAAGGCAGGCACCACAAACTCACTCCAACTCACCACCGCTGCATATCAGATATATACTCAGGAAAACCCTTTGGCTAAATACGCACACATAATACTTTGTTGTTTTTTTTTTGTCTTTTTGTTCACAGCTCGGCTTAGCTAACTCATAGAGATATATTGTAAATACATCAGGCACTGTAATGTGGGTGTAGTGCGGGTGGGGGCAGTAGCGACTCCCCAGACCGCAGCACACTCGACTTTCAATGTAGAAGAAGAGGGACCCTTGCACCCTAGCTTAGCCTAGCCCCTCCCGCTGCTCGTAGCGTAACATTAGCCTGCTTTAGATTGCTGAGAAAACCCCCTGGTGTTGGCCAGTCACAATGAAAGCACAAGCTAATTAGTCAAATATGGATAACAGAAAACAACCGAAGAGAAAAAATGACAGGAGAAATAAAATACAACACACGAAAATCATAAAAAGCTCCATTTGCAATCAGTACAGCCATGCTCATTTTTGTTCAAACAGAAAGCCGTTTGGAGAGGCACACCCAGAATGTGTCAGCTCAACATTACATCTTTGTGAATTATGACAGAAATTAATAAATGTGAGTGTTCTCGTTCCTTCTGTTTCTTTTTCTCTGCGATATTGGGTGGGGGGGTGGTGGGGGGTCGGGTCGGGGTGGCGGGGGGTGGGACAACTACTTTTTTTTTGGAGGTGGAGAACCCAAAAATGGCGTCCGAATTCAGATATAAAAAAGTGGAAAGGGGGAGTGGGCGTATTATTGCTATATAATTCAGTGCAGATTCGCGAGCAAAAAAAAAAAAAGACAAACTAAAATATCCACCCAGTTATGATTCATGAAGAAAAAGAAAGAGAAAGAATGGGAATTGAACTCAACAAACAGAGGGAAAAACGATGGAGGACACAACTGCCGGGACGGTTGTGTTGGCGGTGGAGGAGGTCGAAGGTCGTGGCTCTAAACGGGTTAGGTGCCTCTCTCTCTGTCACTTGCGGTTTCCGAGAGGCGTTAGCAAAAAGGCAATTACCAGTTAACTGATCAGCAGGCAGGCTGGGGCGGCTCGTCATTGGGTGAAGAGTTCAGAGGTCAGAAGGTCATGTGTTAGTTGCCGGTGGCGGCTAGGTGGTTAGGAACAAAAACAAAACAAAAAAAACAGAAAACAAAGATAGAAAGGATATTAGTGTCAGCAGAAGAGACTGGAATGACATCATTTTAACAATAAAATGAATGCAATCTCTTTATGAAGCCCACTGCCTCTGCCTGAGTGAGATGGCCCCGCTAATGTGGCTATAAGCTCCGCCCCCGCTAAGGTGACTAAGCCCCGCCCCTGCCCAGGTGAGCCCCGCCCCTCCTCCGATGGGTGGTTTAAAGTGCACATGGCCCCCATACCAAAAAACAGAAGCAAGGAGCAGCGAGACAAACAAACTAGTGTTTTAGTGTGGCAGACCACGTGAGATTAGTCGTCTCTAGGTTACACTGAGGCTAGTGCGGTGTGCAGAAATAACAGAATCGCTCTTTTCCGATTCTCTTCGCTCTTTATTTTGCAGTAGATCTTTATAGAATATAAATATACACAAGAACCATAAATACATTTGATAGAAAATGCTCAAATAGAAAATGACAGTACCTTATGTACAACTGAAATAGTCAAAATGTGTTTTAGCTTTTCTTTTTTTTTCTTCAGTATTTGCGATACACTGGATGCAAGCTACCTCTGCTCTATGTCTGTGCGTGTCTACTGTCTACCAAAGGAAAATCAAATCTAGATAAATGAAACCATGTCAGCAGCAGCGTAGCTACGTCTGAGGCCCTCCCAGCTCTTTCAGGCACGTTTCTATAGCGACCAGCAGGATGGAAAAACGCAAAAAAAACGTTACTGTTATTAATCGTTAACCGTTTACCGTCGAGGGGCATTTTAAGCTTAAGGCAATTTTATTAAAGGGCATATTTTTATAAGGCAAAAGTCTTCGTCATTCTCAACATCTGAAACAGTAAAACTACAAATGTAATGACAAAAACTGTACAACGAGGAGTGAATGGGAAGAATTTTGATTTTACTTGAGTTGATATCTGCTTGTTAATAGTTGTCACACTATTATCAAGCAGTGAGATCGAGTGTGAGGTGATTCGAATAAGGAAGTTTATATTTAACCATGATTTTTTTTGTTTTTTAAAGGTCCTATATTACACAAAATGGACTCTCATGAGCCTTTAGCCATGGTATCATGTTGTTACCTCCTCAAAAACAGACCTGGAGTTGTGTTTTGTTTCATTCACACATGTTTGAGTAACACTTTATCATTAGTCTGTCTACATCTGCAACGCTCAAAATGCTCTGTTCCACCTTGTGATGTCATGAAGTGGTAGTTTTCAAAGTTAACAGCTACTTTTTTTAATCTTTTGTTCAGTAGCGATTAGCAATTTCACTGCTAAAATCATCCAAATGATTCTAGTGAAGGTGTATGAAGTTTTAAAACACAGTGGAGCACTTCCTGTATTACCACATGATGACATCACAAGGTGGAACCGATTGTTTTCTGTTTGAGAGAAGAACTCCTAAAATACGCTGGGATTGTGTGTTAAACATGTGAATGAAACAAAACACAACTCCAGGTCTGTTTTCAATGAGGAAACAACATTATAACAGATTAAAAAACAGTGTAATCTGGACGCTTTAACACTTCAAACAGTGGATAACCATCTTACGACACAGAACAATGTGATTTTTGAACCACCATTTTCGACACAAACTCTAAATCTAGCTAAAGAAACGCTGTACCAACCCGCTCTCGACGCCGCTGTAAAAACGTGCCTCACAGAATGAGCTGGGAAGATGAATCAGGAATGGACCAGGAGAGGAATGTCTTTACCCTCCCTCCCCTCTCTTTCTCACACACACACACACACACACACACACACACAAAACACACACGCGCACACAAAACACACACGGCCTGCCTGAGCTCGGATACATCGTAAACCTAAACATGCGCCCCGGTTTACACGGTGGGGCGCGGGGTATGGCAAGTACACAGAAAAGTGAAGTAAAGTGAAATACATACTAGATTCCCAACTAAGGCATCGAGGCATATACGTGTAGGCATTAGGACAGTGTAGACATGCGGGACGCCCTACATGTCTGGCATTTCGTCCGGGGGGTGGGGCTTAACGTTCTACTGTAACCATGGCAACCCGCTGTTTTGTTTCTGTTCACTTTTGCTGCCAATTGTAGCACTTTTATTCCGACTTCCTGCTGGAGCATTAGAATATCGGCCTGATTATACTGAACACTGATAATCAACAAATTCTTGTGCTAAGCTATAGGCTATTAGGTATAACACTTTTTTTTTAATTTATTTATTTTTATGCCTGAACCACTTTTTTTTTTATCTTTTATGGCTTATAATGCTTATTAAATTTGTATTATCAACTCAATTTGAATCAGCAACTCCACTTTTATCCAATTTTAGAGAACACAAAACTTAAAATGAATAAATACAGGTGTTAGTCAAGGTTATAGTAGCTTAATTTCTGTTTTGAATCTGGCAACCCAAATCTCACAAAATGGAAATCATAAAAAAAATAATAATAAATAATTATTATTATTATTAATAATAATAATAATAATAATAATAATAATAATAATAATAATAATAATAATACTAATGATAATAATAATAATAATAATAATAATAATAATAATACTAATGATAATAATAATAATAATCCTGTGAGTCTCATTCTGTTCTGTTATAATTTGATGTGCTGGTTGTCAAGACGATTATCCAAACTTCATATTCATTGTTTCTGCATTTTTATCAACTCATATAATAACTTTTTGCATTTAAAAATAACTCACCATAGCATCACCATTTCTCTTTGATTTGAACAAGTCTTCCTTCCATCAGTGACACAATCATGTTTATAAAAATATACACTCAAAATCTTACGTACTGCTTCTTTAACTGTATTTAACGGATCACTAAAATATAACTAATATATTTGAATATTAACACAACGCTGCGATTACATCTGGTGTTTCTCGTCTTTGGAAATATCACACCGGCAGCCGTTCGTTAGCTTCCGATCGCCATGGAACGCTAAGCCCCGCCCCGTCCGAAATGCCGAACATTTAAGGCGTCCCGTAGAGATGCAGGAGTGTAGTGGAGACTAAACTAACCTCTGTCTGTAGTCACAATCCTTTGGTAAGGATGGACCCGTGTGTCATGTCGCCGCACTTTAGTGGCCATTGCACCTACAGATTGTGACAGGTCCACAGGGTTAGCAACCATTCACTTTAGGAGGGAAGAACAGTCAGCGTACAGTAGAGACATTCACAGTTTAACAGGAACTCAAAGCTTAGCGAGTACAATGCACAACTGAATACACATTATAGTACATATACACACGGCACAGGTTTTTACGTAAAAATGCAGTAGAAAAAAATACATCTTTTTTGGAGGTTCAGGGATTGGCTAAAACTACAAACATGTTCTGTGAGTTATTGTGTTTTCATCAGCGTGGACTTTGGTGTAGTTGCGAATAACAGTTTCGGTTGGAATTTATTTTTTACAGCCAAATTTCACAATGAATTCACTCACTTGGATGAGTTCATAATTCAAAAAATGATTAACCATGTAGTAGTTTTCCAAAAATTAGCAAAATTATTGATTCAATTTGATTCGCAAGTATGGTTGATGCAATATCCATATCACAAGAAAAGAAAAAAAATCACAGGTAAAGCTGAGGTTTGGCAAAAATGTTTGGAAATACTTTTTTTTTTTTTAATCAAAATTTTAGCTACAATTTTGATTTTATGTCCAAAATTTACTTGACAAAAAATTACAGACTTGCCAAATTTTGCATCTTTTTTGGTCAAATTTTCTAACAAATTAAATTTTACTCATGCGCCCAATCCTGCAGCCCAATCATGTGCCACATTAATCTTAAATCAACCACTTTTTTGCAAACTTTGGAAGCAAATCGGCAAAAATAAACAGCATCACGCACTTCTAGTATGAGTAAATACATAGAACAGAATGCAGACAGTATAAGAATATGTGTGTACTTGTAGCCAAGCCCTCAAATGCATAACTTAAGTTTAAGATTCCACAGTGCTCAGGTTGTAAAGGGCCAGGTAAAGGCTGGAGGCTGGAGGCTGGTCTGTCTGGAGAAGGCTGCCCAGGCATAGTGGCTCTGGAGGGGGGTGGGGTGGAGGAGAACGCCGCCCCGGGACACTGGGTCACTCCCTGTGTTTACACGCACAGACCACTCCTGTCCCAGTCTGCAGCGGGTCAAACAGCAGAACAGGAGCAAACGGTGGGGTTAAGAGGCATTTGGGTGTGTCTAGTAATTTAGCATTAGCCGTTTTTATTAGCGATTTTAGCTACGTGGTTTTAGTGCTATCATATATATATAAAACCACACTTTTGGCCGACGAACATAAGGGTCATCGCTGCTGATCTAAAACAAATGAGTAAACGTCCAAACATGTCTAATATTTCCCTGGCAGTTTCTTACCTCGTGCAGTTGAATGCCTCTCCGAGTTTGCTCCTCGTGTGATCAGGCTGCATTCACTACGCTTATATTCAAACTGGATAGCTGGCTTTGTCCAGTTTAAACTGACATCGGGACATTTTAAAAGCTCAGTCCAATTTATATTAAGTGCAAAATGGGAGAGGCATTCAACTACAGTGGGTAAGAAACACCCAGTGAAATATTAGACATGTGTTTGGGCATTTTCCCTCTTGTTTTAGATGAGAAGCGATGATAATCTACAGTCCTTCCATCATGGAGTACAAGCATGTGGTGTTTCATTTTTCACTTTTGATCCTCCATGTTAAAGTGAAAGTAAAAAGTACCAGCGCTTCAGTGTTTTTATTTTGCTCGCGTGAGATGTCACTTATCCATTTCTGCCAAAAGTGGGGCTAAGTCTATGATAGCAAATTAAACTTTATAGCTGTAACTGCCTTTAAAACGGCTAACGTTAACTTACTAGACGCTCTTGAACGCCTCTTACCCCCCGTTCGCACCTATTCACCTTTGACCCTCTGTAGACTGGGATAAGAGTGATCTGGCAGTTTTTTTTGGGGGGCAAAGACGACTTGAATTTGGTTGTTTTTAGCTCGCTCAGAGTTCTCCGTGCACGTAAACACAGTGGTTCTGGGGGTGGACGGGGGTGTGTAGGAGAACGCTGCCCTTTCACGGTGGCTCTGGATTGGGTCGGTCTGGAGAAGGATGCCCCGGCTCACCGGCTCTAGTCTGGAGGGGGGTGAAGGGAAACGTGTGTCTTTATTTGCAGAAGGGAGTTGGTCCGATAGCGTTGTGATGGTAATTGAATCGCGCCTGACGCCACCTGGCCCCGGCCTCTTTCATTTTCCCCTCCGCCGGCTCTATCTACTCTCTGCCCGTCATCTCCACACTACATTTGTCACCGCTCATCTGCTGCTGCTCTGCCTCCCGCGGGCTGCTGCAAAAAGTCCATTTCTAGAGGAGTTAAAATCACTTAGATTCAGAATAATGATCTTAATATCAGTCGTTAATATTGATTTCATATATGGGCCTAGATTGTTTTACTCGATTGAATACAGGGCTGGGTTATTGATTGAACTCATCTTACTCATTTTTGGTTTTTAATAATCTGCATTGTGAAAAATCAGTTTACTTCAGACTTAACAAAAAAAATATTGAAACAAATACTCGCATAGCAGTACCATTGGATAAATATGATTTGAATAAAATGTAATAAGCTCACCCCATTTCAAAGAGCAGCCCTCACTTTTTAGTTTAAAATCTTTAAAAAAAAAGATAAAAGATTTAATTTTTTGGCCTATTCACCCAGCCCTAATTCAATGCATTATTTCATATTCAAGACAGATGATTTTATAATGGGGCAAGAACGTTTTACTAGCCCCAATGGAGCAAAAGCAATTGGCCAAACTATATTTTTGTCAGTCAAACGCCTTGAAACTAGTGAAATATTCAACATCACATAAGCGATCAAATGTACCCTCGTCAGAACTGCTCTAATCCCGACTCATTCAAATCATCGTCACGTGTGGGTGGTACTAATTTAAAGTAAAAATGCACTTGAGCACTTTTCAGGCTATACTTATACTTGAGAAATATATTGTACAGTGTAAGTCTACAAGTGACAAAAGCTTTATGTTGACGATATGAGTAGATTTGAACATTTACGTTTCTTCCTCACTTAAGACGAGCAGAGAAACGTCTTTTAAACTTCATCTTTTACTACAGATCAGACCTGAACGACTGAGGACACAGACATTTGTTTTATCTTGTGCTGTTCCTTCAGATTTGATTTCGTTTTTTAAAATTTTGTGGTCTATCCTTTTGAAAACACCACATTTTGGGCATTAATTAATATGTCGTGTCAATCAGATGTTGCGTCAAAGTTACTCTTGCAATTTCTCATAGTTAAGCAGTAGAAATACTTTGTCTCGGAGCACTACTTTGTACTTCTACTTGAGTAATACGTTTAAAAAATGATGTTTTCGCTTAAGTACAATTTTAACTACAGTACCCACCTCTGTTCATTTTAACCCCCGCTATAAATGTACTTTTTGCAGTTTAACTCCCCCTCGACAAAGATTACTAAAATGTTCGTTTGTTTCCCGGCATTCCCGAATCCAAAAATACTACTTTATTTCCGAGGTTTCGAGGCAGGCTTCGCACAGGATCTGATGGAAGATCTGATGGAGGAGCAGAGCGGAGAGGAGAGAGCGTAAGGAGGTCCGTGTAGCTCCCGGGGGCGGTCGATAGAGTGAGTAAATAAAGGCACTAAGCTGGTGTAACCCGTGTTAGCAGAATGAGCGCTCCTGCCTGCTCCTCCGCTCTCTCCCGTGGACTCAGAAACAGTGCGCTTACATGGCACCGGAGAGCTACACTATGTAAGCCTGACAGTCCTGACAGGCCAAGTACATCTCTGTCTGAACACAGTGCATGTCAGGTTATGCCGACCGAAAAGTACACGATGCTAGCTAGGGGCTGCACTCTGGATCAAAGGCTACGGAGCGAATACATTAAACTTTAAAGGTCCTACATTACATAAAATTGCCTCTTGCGAGCTTTTAAAATGTCGTTATCTCCTCAAAAACATATCCGGAGTCGTGTTTTGTTTCATTCGCACACGTTTTGAGTCACCCTGAATCATTGGCGTGTCTGAATCTCCAAAGGGATGTAACGATACGCAAATCTCGCGGTACAATATTGTCATGATATTTGGTAAAGGTACGACATTTATTGCGATATCTTTTTTTTAGCCGCTTATCCCTAACGGAGACGAGCAATTAACTTATCTTCTTGCAGACGAGCAGGTTTAAAGCTATACTACGGAACACTCCATGGAGATAAGGACTCTATGGACCCTCGTTCAGAAACGTTACAAAAGGGAATCTAAAAAAAAAACTTACTACAGATAAAGAGGCAAGAATTAAAGGCTAACAGTGATTCAGAAACTAGATTGCGTGCCTTGATCTAAAAGCTTCTGCTAATAGTTTTGTTTTGTAGGAGGTCAGTAGCTCTGTGTGCTTTTAACGCAGTGCTGCCTCTGCTCCACCGGGGGCTCTGTGGAGAATCTGTGATGAGCGCTTCGGCCTCTGTACATACATATGCGGCTCATTCCTCTCTTCAATCGTCTAAAGCTTCTCTGTTACGCACAATGACACAAGGCTCCGCTCACTGTCCTAACACCAGGGAACACCAGGTCCGCCCCATTGAGGTTTAAAGGGGCGACGCAGAGACGCAGCAGGGCAAAAGGGAGGATAGTAATGGACATGCCCACTGGGAGCGGAGGGGGGGGGGGGGGGGCTGCCTGCAGAGACGAACTCAGTGCTGATCTGAACAGCACAAATCCTGCGGGATGCACTGGCAGACTGCGGACGCCTCAGGCCACAGCATGAAAGGGCTCGGCAGGCTACACGGCGAGCTGCCTGCTTAAGACCAACCAAGTCCTCCTATATGATCCTTACAGAGCATCGGCATTGGAAACCTGAGACACGACCCGGGGCTACGAGGCCATTCACACCGCGGGGAAAGGCTGGAGCTTATGTACGAGCAGTAAAGGGTTAGACTGACTGTCAGGGCACTGGCCTCATACAATTACAGGCATAGGGAAATGACGGCAGTGTTCTACACAAGTCTAAATAAACCTGCACATTTGCTCTAGAGCAGAAAAAGAGAGTGGCATCATGGCTTTACTGAAGATCACATGGTCATGTTTGGTCTGCTGAGCGAGCCCTGCTTTAGTTGGAGTAAATGCGCACAGGGCCTTAGGTTTAAGCCTAGCCTCCATGCTGCGTCTGTCCTGTCCTTAAAGTCCAGCCTCCTGCAGTCCGCCTGTCTTCAGGTGGATACCACATATTTACCTTTGAGTAAGTCCTGACTGTGGCTGAGCGAGGCAGCGTCCAGCACCCCGGCCGGGTAGAAGAGACCGGCCTCCTGAGCCTGCTGGCTAAAGCTGGCAGTACCTGCGGCGCCCACGCTCCCCCAGGCTCTCTTACCTAGAACCCCCGTGTGCTCGATGGGGTACTCCAGCAGGGAGGTGGGTGCCAGGGCGTACGGGTACTCGTAGGGGCTGGTGTAGATGAGCCCGCCGTCCGGTGTGGGGGGCACCAGCGTGGGCGCGCCGTTGGGCAGCATGGCGGCCACTTGGGGCCGGATGAGATTCATGATGGGAGCCCCGGCGGGCGTGGGGGGCCGCAGAGACGGGGGAGGCAACACTTGACCTGTAGGGGCCGCTATGAGCCGAGGGCCCTGAGCGGCCGCGGCCGCCGCTGCAAGAGAGAACGCAAGGGTGGCTGCCATAAGCAAGAAGTGAAGAACAGGAGGAAGAGAGGCAGAGGAGAGGAGCGTGGATGGAATCACAGAGAGCAGAGGGGAGAGGAGAGAGAGGGGACAGGCCACAAGGAACATTAGTACATGCAATGATCATGGTGGTGAACCACAAAGCCACAATCTGTCGCAAAAATAAATCAACATAGCAAACCAAAATAAAGTCATCCCCACACCAAAGCACAATGCTGCTGCTGCCTTCCCGATGAGAGCACAGCGTCACCATGGCAGCACATCCAGGCGGAGCAGGGGCCGGGGGGCGGGCTGAGGGCTGCAGAGAATCCCGTCTAAAGCCTCGATCTCTGGGCCGGTGCCCTGCAGCGCACAGCCTGTCCACCCCGGATCACACACTCTGCACTCACACAACAGGCAACTACACACAAAAACTACACACAGACGACACATTCACCACGCTGCCCCCGCTGTCCGCTCAGGGAATAATCATCACCAGTGGCATTAAAGTTAGACGTGTTCAGTTAATTTTAGCAACCATTTGATTAGGCCTAAATCAGGAGCCGGCTGTGGGCTCTGATCAGAATTATCGAGACCCAGATGACAAACATTGTGCATATAAAATCACAGTTATTGAACAAGCGCTACATGTCCGTGAACTACCATGCAGAGCAGAGCAGTGGAGTGGAGTGTGCCATTGTGCTAAAGCCAGGGCAGAGCAGGTGGATGGAGGGATGAAGGGAGGATGAAGGGATGAAGGGAGGACAGAAATATGATCCTACAAACATGGGGTGATATATCTGATAACAGGATTAGATAGTTATAATGCATGGTAGTGTCATTAAGTCAAATGGAGACAAAACAATGGTAGAAGAATTGGGTACAATGTTGTATTAATAGCAGAAAACAGGGCTTGGCAGTAGCACTGACCTAATGAGTTCAGATTTGACTACTTGTTAATATCTTTTTTATTATAAACTTATATATATATACACACATTACTGTCAAGCCCTAGCGCAAAATGGTTTATATTTTCTTTTTGTCAAGAGCATGGGCAACAGAAATGAATTAACTTTGTCAAATTAAATAATTATTCAATACATATTTAAACACTTTTTTTTTTTTAACTTTTTTTAATGGAATTATGGCCAACAAACACATTATACACTACCAGTCAAAAGTTTGGACCTTTTCATGACAGGTTACACTGTAGATTCTCACTGAAAGCCTCAAAAATTATCAATGACACATGTGGAATGTAGTAAACAAAAAATAAACTCAAAATAACTCCAAAGCAAAGAGGCTGTTTTTAAAAATCTAAAATCTGAAACAAGTTTGATCACTGCTTTGCATGTTTGGGATTCCTTGACCCTGACAAAGGACAGTTATGTTATTTCACCTTTTTTTTTTACTTCATAATTCCATGTATCTTCATATATTTGGTGTCTTCCATATGTAACTAAAATGTAGAAAGTAGTTCAACATAAATCCACATAAAACGGTTCTGTTCAGCTGTGCATACGACTGAAAGGTTCTTATTCTGCACTCTTCTGTCTTAATGCTAATTTTACGATGATTATTTGTGATTATTTATGTTCTGATTTGTGTGATTTTAATGTCTTTCTTATTCTGTAAAGCACTTAATTACCTTGTGTACTTAAACTTGCCTTGCCTCTAAACTTTTGACTGGTAAAGTTAAATTGAGTAAAATTCATTATCCTTTTTACCATTTAAATTTTGCGAACAAAAAAACAAACAATTTGTACAAAACATTCTGTTGTGGTAAAAATAGAATGTAACTGCACGGTTCATTCTTTTTCCATTGCCCTTTTAACAGCACAACAAACATGTTTTAATGTGATGTTTTTAGTCCTATTAGTTTATGCAGCTCTATAAAAATAAGTTCTAGAAACAAACCGACTTGAGTTAAGCGTCACTTACGTGTTTTGATGTTGTTGTCTCTATACGTCCCGTTTAAGATCGCCAGTTCCATCAGCTGCATCTTCTTCAGGTTGTCCTCTCCCTCAGCCTGCAAAAAGAAGGAAAGAAAGACTTAAAGCGCTGACTTCAAACCATGAATAAGTCACATATAGTCCATTCTACTGATGTGATATGGCACCATGGCACAGAAACAACTGTCTGGGAGAGTGTCATGAAGCCGTTTGCTTATAGTCTTCCAATCTCTGCCAGCTATTTGCTTTGTTGTCACTCTTGAAAATGCACCATGTCAGAGAATGAAGTGTCGATAATAAAACTAGGTATTTATTTGAGCACATATCGACACTACAAAAGTCACACTCGCTGGACAGAAGTGAACCTTTCCTGAATAGCTTTAGAACGATCTAGAGCTGTATCAGAACAAGTATAAGCCACATAGACTAGTATACACCCATGGACCACTATCGCCCCCTGTAATACAAATTAATAGTTAGAGGGTCTAGTTCTGGGCCCCTAAGACCCTGAGGCCCCAGACGACAGACCCCTTTGTCCCCCCAATGACTCCCCTGTGGATAAGTAGTTTTTTTCTGCACATTCAGGTGATATAATGGTGATTATCTGTGTTGGCGATTATCACGATTATATAAAATGTCCCGCAAACGATTGTTGTCAACCCTTTTTATCACGATAAACGAAATTATTGTTTATCGTCCAATAAGAGTGGAACCTACCTGGACGACTGAGGGATGGAAATAAAGACAGTACTACAATTTAAAGTTGAAAATCACATTCTATTGTCTAAAGAAAGAGTTTTTATATCGTCATTGTTGTATCGGAATCGAGTCAATTCCTTAGTATTGAAATTGAGTTTGAAATTTTAGTATCGTGACAACACTACTTAGTAACAATGCGCGTAGATTATTAGATTACATTTTACCCTACAATCCATAACATAAAGAGCGCGCATTCAAATCAGGTACCGGCCCTTTAAGAGAAACAGACCTACACCAAATAAGCGTTCACTCTTTACCCGCCTCAACCTGAGCTTAAGTGCCATCGTCACGCCGCGGCCCGGGCACGCCGACACAGTCGTTAACTGACGGAATGCATATTCATAATCCATATCGCGTCATAATTACTGTCGTTTCCTCTGCTCCCGTGTGCGCAATCAAATCGTCCCTCCCCGCCCGGGCCAATGCCACTCCTGCCAATTAATGTTTGGATAAATAAATACAAAAGCAGCGGCGCCGTCATTACCGCCAAATTAGGGGACTCGAATTATGCATGGAAAGCAATTAACATGGCACCCCAACTCCCCTCTTCCTTTTCCTCACCCCTCCTCCCGTCACCGTCTGCCCCGAGACGAGAGAACGCTCAAAATGCCATGACAACACCGGGGTGGCTGCAATTGGCTGACATGCTGTTCACGACTGAGCCTCGTGAGAGTTAGCGTTAGCGTTCGGATCAACAGGTCAAGTAACGGCTCAATCTGAAGGGCCTATTTTATGAACCATGTTATAATGTTGTTTCCTCATCACAAACAGACCTGGAGTGGAGCTTTACACATATTTAACACACAAACCCTGCATATTTAGGCTGATTTCTTCTCCTAAACAGAAAACGCTCTGTTCCACCTTGTGATGTCATGTGTGATGTCATGTGGTAATACAGGAAGTGCTTCACCGTGTTTTTTTTTCCATTTCATTTTGATAATTTCAGCCCTGGAACTGCCAATCTCAACTCAACAAAAGGCAAAAGGTAGATGTTAAACTTGGACGCTACCACTTCATGACATCACAAGTTGGAACAGAGCATTTTAAGCTTTGGAGATGTAAACAGACTAATAATAAAAGGATTACAGAAACACGTGTAAATGAAACAAAACGCAACTCTGGGCGTGTTTTTGAGGAGGTAACAATATTATAACACGACTAAAAGCTCACAATAGTCGGTTTTGCGTAATATGGGACATTTAAAGTCGATGGAGAAGGGTGGAATAACAAATATAGGTGTTGCTGGTGAGAAGTGTCTTGCCCAAGGACCTTCAAATCCGAGGACAAACACCACCAATTGAGCTACTACCGCTGTGCATCGCTACAACTATATACTAATGATGCATTTCCTGGAGGACGATATGCCACCTGCACGTCTCCATGGTGATGACTCGATGAATTGTGATCGTAGAGATAAAACTTTTTTTTTTTAATATCTACTCACCACTTTCCGACGCATACTTTCCCACTGTACCAATAACTACTTTTCTACACGTTTTCTACCTTATTTGTAAAGCTACCGTCACAGAGCGGATCGCCTGAAAGCACATCGGCCAATGATCAGAGAAAAGACCACATCACATGGAGAGGAAGGAGGACAGGGAGGACAGGGGGAACAAGGGAGGGCTCAGAGATAAGCCTCCCCCAGAGACTGCAGCTCACCGCAACCGCCGAGGGAGAGAGGAGGGTCAGACTGGAGCGTGGACACTCGTACACTTCAATATAATGTAGAGTAGGGCTCGGAGAAGGACGGTAAACAGAAACGACAATATGAATGACGATAAAAATGATTCAAATGCTGTAGATATTTGTGTCACTCTACATACTACACAATGATGTCTCCATTGGATGTAACTGGGAATATAACGTCTTCAAACATGTTCCTGAAATGTAAGACTGGGAACACCAAACTTGATATATGGTTTATAAATACCAAGATACATGCAAATTATATTCTGCTCTTAGTTGTGATGACGTTTACGGCTTCCACTGGACACTGCAGTTTTCTAACGCGGACGTCAGCAGATTTGTTTCTTTTAAGTCGTTTTTGGTCAATATTGCGATTTAAACTATACAATTTATCGTAGCTCAGTAGCTCAGTTAGTAGAGTCAACATAAACGTCATTTGTTTGGAGGTCGGATACACTGACCCACAGGTTGGTGTGTGTGATTCCCACTCCCACAGATGAATGCTGTCGCTCTGTCCTTGGGAAAGACACTTAACCCACCTCGCCCCTAGTGTTAGGGTACACTGGTGTGTGAATGGGTGAGTGGTTCCTTGTTGTAAAGTGCTTTGAGGGCCTTGAAGGTTTGAAAAGCGCTGTATGAAAATGCAACCATATAGATTATAAATACAGAGGCAGGATACACGTTTCATTTCTCTACACAAGCAACAAAAGGTACAAAATACATAAAAAAAATATACAAAAAATACTTTATATCATTACGGTATTACCAAATTTAGAGAGCAATAGATTGATATTTCAATATATAATAAATAAAAAAAACAAATTTGCTCATATGTATTAAATGATAAATGAGAACAAATGAACAAAGCTTGATTTAATTTTATAAGTTCTAAAAAAAAAAAAGAAAAAAAAAAAGAAAAAGGGAATTGAAAACGCACGTATAATTTCCCATAACTGAAGCACTGATCTGCAGACATGTTCTCGTCTGGTGGCACATTTGAGGTGCTGCTAACTCATTTGTAAACACTGTGAAGAGCTCAATGTTACTGAGGATTCAACAACACACTGTGCCGTCTCCACTGGACAAGAATATGTACAGAAAACAAGCAGCGTCAGACCAACTGCGGCCGCACTCAGCAGGAAAGCAGTTTAAAGATGCACTGTGGAACTTTTCTGGTTAAGGTTTGCCGCCTGCATAACTCCAAAACCTAAATTGGCTGAAATGTTCCACAGTATGGCATTAAAGTTAACTTGCATTTGCTCAATTTGCTATTATTGTTCAAAGATATCTGGAAAAAACATGCTTTCTTACTGCGAGTGGGCTAGCCTCTCCACAGATCTGACCTGTAACTTGGCCTGGTAACGTCACCTGCTAGGTAAATGCTAGGTAAATGCGGTGAATATGTGTGACTGTGGAACATTCTAGGCAAAGAGATGATATCCCTGTGGAGGCAAGCAAGAAATACTCAACTGGTGATGGTTTATGGGCGTTAAGGCTGCATAAGAAAGTCCAGAGTTTTACATATGACGTAACAATCCTGGTTCATTTTTGAGGCTCAGAGAAGACGACTTTGGATTAATGGGTGGATGAAACAAGTGTGAATGAAACAAACTACAACTTCAGGTGTTTTTGATGAGGGGACAACAGTATACTATGGTTAAAAGTAAAAAAAAAAAGCCAATTTTGACTCTTTCACCAAATGCAAATGTACCAGAACAAATACATGTGGATACAAAATACCTTAACATTTCGATTAACACTATCATTAGCATACGAATAACGCTACTGAAGTGATCATTTTGCCATTTTCCATGTAGCTCAGTTTAAATACTTTTAAACAGATTGACGATTCAACCGTCCCAGCATACGTGCGCACTACAGAAGACCCTAGTGGAGGTTAAGAGCTGTCAGATCCACTCAGCCTCACCCCTCCACCCCGCCACTCACTCAAACCCCCCCGCACCACCCATCCATCGATACCCCCCACCCACCCCTGCATCTTTACCCCGGGTCAAACTCACATGTGGGGCAGCGGCTTGGGCCTCGTCATTGATCACAACTAATTGGCCTCGGAGTTAACTGTGTAAACACATTGTAAACAGGCGAGTGCACCACACGCTAACGCCGCGCTGTTAGCATCCAGTCACTTCTTCAGCTCATTTACATCACAAATGAGGCGGGCCCGACCTCTGCTGCCCCCTGTGATACACTCGGATAATGAAGAGCTTGGTTCGGATGTGCTTTGTTGAATGGGGAGGAGTTACTGCCGTTGTAGCACTCGGTTAATTTACTAGAGAAACTTTAATTCTAATTCTCTTTTTTGTTTGTTTTTATGTTTCTGTCCAATGCTCCGCCCACACGCCCACGTCACCCATGCTCCCACGCGACAATTCTCCATAAATATACAAAAGAACGATACAAAACAATACGCTACAACTTCACAAACCTGATCCGATGTGCAGTAGTTTCATTAGCGGGATGTACACTTATTTAAGATTTGAATACATTGTTTTTGTTTGGCGAATAGAGCATTTTCAAAGCAATACCACCCCACAGAAGTGTAAAAATGTAAAACCCATCTAATGTTAATGTTTTGTCTACCAGATTTGAACAGCAACTCTCACATAATCGGCTGCAATTATTTAAGAAAGACCAAATAAATCCTGTGTTCAAATGGTGCACTGTGGCCTGAGTCTTGAAAACCAAGGCTTACTTTGTTTTCATACCTGAGAGTATAGCATAGTACAGTAGACACGGGACTATAAACCGGGATGAGGGGCCCTTTTTACTCTCACACACCTGGGATACTGTCCTGAAGAAGCCAGACTGCAGATGGCGCTGTCGTCCTGCCTCCACTGGTAGGAAGACACTGCCAAAAATCGGTTTAAATCAGCTGATCAAAATAATAACATGACCAGTGTGAGGAAGAGCACTAGTGAGGAGTCCAAACACACAAAACCTTGGTCTGGATAAAGAATCCATTAAAATGAATCAACAGAAGACCAGATGAACCTCACTGGACTTGAAAAATCTTGTGAGAAAAATCAGAACTAAGTATTTTCAGATTTTTGACCCCCGTCCTCTACTTGAGTTATATCTTTTGCTCTTCTCTCTGCCCGTCTCCGGTTACCGCAGTGAAAGTGTGTCAGTTGGTTTTGGACGTGAGCCAAGACGAGCTGCTCGACAAAACTGCAGCAGAGGGCAGACAGAACACGCTAATCGCTCCACCCGGCCTCCTGCACCCGTTCACGGGGGGCAGGAGGCCGGGTGGAGCGAGAGGGAGGAGGGAGGAGAAGAGCAGGTAGGAGGAGAGTGGAAAGAGAGGAGAGGTAGAGAGAGTACACAATGTAGAGACAGCAGAGGTAGAGGACAGGGGAGGTAGAACAGAGAGAGAAGAGAGACAGGAGAGGGAGAGGAGAGAGGAGGAGAGGTAGAATGGAGAGAGACAGGAGAGGGCAGAGGAGGGAGGAGAAGAGCAGGTAGGAGGAGAGTGGAAAGAGAGGAGAGGTAGAGAGAGTACACAAAGTAGAGACAGCAGAGGTAGAGGACAGGGGAGGTAGAACAGAGAGAGAAGAGAGACAGGAGAGGGAGAGATGAGAGGAGGAGAGGTAGAGATGAGAGGAGGAGAGGTAGAATGGAGAGAGACCAGAGAGAGGAGAGGTAGAGATGAGAGGAGGAGAGGTAGAATGGAGAGGGACAGGAGAGGCAGAGGAGAAAGAGGAGGAAGCGGGGAGAGAGTAGATGAGGCAGAAAGGAAAGGAGAGAAGAGGAGAGGGAGAGAAAGAGGAGGGAGGAGAGGAAAAGGAGAGAATACATCTTCCTGCCACTCAGAGCAGGTAAACGGCCTAGAATACAGCTAAATGTAGAGGTGAAACGCGAGGCTCCAGGCCAGAGAGCGGCACAGCCTCTTAGAGCCAAAAGGGCGAAGGACGGGGCACGAGATGGGACAAGATTCTGTTCAAAGTTCACATTTTAAGCACATCCAGAAGAATTGGCAAAATGACTGAAATATGAACATGTTTGTACAGATCTAAACTACGGGGCTGGTGTTTTTTGTGCAGAATAAGACGGGAGATTTTGGTGTTTGTGGAGGAAACGATGGCACTTCCAAAATTGCAGGCTTTGCAAAATGACAAGCTCAACTTTTGTATATTTTCAGTTGAAATATTTGCTTCAGAGTGTTCTGCTGACAGATTTGGACATAAAATTCTAGACTAACGGAAGCCAAATGTTGTCATGACGATGGCAGGGGTGAAAGGACATGTGCTAATGTGAGGAGGCCCGGTGCATGCTGGGATATGAGCGGAGAGAGAGAGAGAGGCGTTTGTGTGCAGTCTGATGATGGATGTCCCAGAACCCGGAGGTTAAACGGCCGCAAGGGAGAGAGAGAAAATGAGGGAGAGAGGAGAGAGAGATCGGAAAGAGCGGGGAAGATGGAGAGCGAGAGGAGAAAGGAGAGAAGAGAGAGGGGGGGCGGAGAACAAGGGATGAAAGCTGGAGAGAGAGGAAAGAGAGGGGAAGAGAGAGGAAAGAGAGGGAGGAAGGAGGAAGAGAGAACAGGACAGATGGAGGTGAGGATGGAGAGAGGAGAGGAGATGAGGAGGAAGAGGGTAGGAGGGGGAAAGAGAGAGGAGAGAGACCTCTGCCCTGGAGAGAGCGATAGAGTTTGATAGAGATGGGGAAGATAGAGAGCGAGAGGAGAAAGGAGAGGAGAAAGAGGTGGGTGGAGAACAAGGTATGAAAGCGGGAGAGAGGGGAAAGAGAGAGGGGGGAGAAGGGAAGCAGGAGGAAGAGCGAACAGGAGAGATTGAAGTGAGAATGGAGAGAGAGCATGAGGAGGACAAGGGCAGGAGGTAGAGAGGAGAGGAGGAAAGAGAGAGGAGAGAAACCTCTGCCCTGGAGACAGAGAGAGTTATATAGAGAGTGGGAGATGGAGAGATAGATAGATGGATAGAGTGATAGAGATAAAGAGAGAAAAATGAACAGAGATGGAGAAAGAGACAGCTAGAGAGAGACAGACAGAAATAGGGAGATAGAGAAACAGAGATGGGCAGAGAGATAGATCGATAAATAGCGAGGGAAACGGCTCTATGTGGGACACCTCTCTGTCTCTGTCTCTTTCTCTCTCTCTCTCCATCTCTCTCTCTCTCTCTAACAGCTGTATGAACGAATGAGCACATTTTAAACACTGTTGACACTGGACACATGTACAGTACAGGATTACACTCATGTGAACACCACAGATTACAGTCACAGGCTAAAGATAAAGCTAATGCTAAAACAAGAACAACAAGCTTTTCGGTGGGGCTTTAGTCCAAATTTAATCAGTCGGTTGAATCTTTAGTCGGCCAATTATTTGATTTCAATTAGAAGGATTTATATGGGACAAAATGGAAAGCATGCAGTGAGTTATCTGGGAGTGAATCATGAGTTAAAATCTGCCTTTTTACATATAAATACATTGTTTCCTTGTGCTTTTTCTGTGCGTAGTCTTCTAGTACGAATGCAGTTTGGGTCCGATACATAGACATACGCAATCGTTTTGAGGGATTTTACCATGCCCCCTTTTTAAGTCGACCAATCGATCGGGAATTTCTTTAATATGTTCATTTAATATTTGGGCCAAAGCGGAGAAAACATGAGCACGTTAGGACAGACGAGTGATGAGAGTAAACGTGGGTCTAGCTCTTTATTCACCCATGACATGTGCTCTGTGGTCTCTGGAGCAGAAATGACAAACGCAGCTCAGTTCAATCCAGCTGTGGTGCAATAGAGTGTAAAGGCACAGTGCATAGTGTCAGCATCTGCCAGACCAAAGCAGACACAACTGGACCCAACTGGACCGGACCAGACCAGACAGCACGGATATGCTTTCATGAAAGGGCCTTTATTACACAAAAATGACTCTTGTGACCTTTAATCCATGTTAGAACATTGTTACCTCATCAAAAACATAACTGTAGCTGTGTTTTGTTTCACTCACGCATGTTTGAGTCACACTTTATTAGTCCGTCTACATCTCCACAGCTCAAAATGCTCTGTTCCACCTTGTGATGTCATGAAGCGGTAGTTTTCAAGTTAACATCTCCTTTTACCTTTAGTTCAGTAGAGATCGACAATTCCAGGGCTGAAATTACCCAAATGATTCTAGTGAAGGTGTGTGCGAGTTTAAAAACACAGTGGAGCACTTCCTGTATTCCCATATGACATCACAAGGTGGGACAGAGCGTTTTATTGTCTGTGTTAAACGTGTTAATGAAATAAAACACAACTCCAGGTCTGTTTGTAATGTTTAGGGACGTGTAAAACGCAACTTTATTATTCTAACAGCATGTTCCCACTGGGTAATAATTACGCTGTCACTAAATGCACATTGGTTACATCCACCTGTCAATCTCCTCACTCCGCCCCTTCTAATGTGGCATTCCTGAATCTGTCCACCCCGCTCCCCCCCTCCCGCCCCCCCAGCACCTCCGCGGCGCTGATGTGTCCTGTGTAACAATGAAGAGCAGACTGGGCCATTCCCCCGGAGACGAGAGGCAGCGGCTGGATTACCGAGCGGGCGGGATGTGAAAGGGAAGTTTTCCTTTATCGCGCCCTCCGTAGACCAACGCACGCACTCACACACACACACACACACGCACGCGCACAAACACACGCGCGCTCGCCGGCCCCTGTCCATCAGCGGAACAGCCACTCAATAAAGCCGCTATATCCACCAGAATCAGATCCAATCAATGAGGCCTATTTGTGAAATCAGCAGAGCGGCAAAGCTATCAGGGCGGGCGCGTGGTGATGGTGGGAGGGGAGAGAGCGAGAGAGAGAGGGGAGAGGTGATGAGCTAAAGTAGGTGAGCCGTGTCCCCCCCCCCCCCCCTCCCCTTTCTCCCTCGCACACATCCGCAGACGACGCCGAAGCCACGGTCCCGCGCGCAGGTTTGGGGCCAGAGCCGACGGTGAGCGAGGCCATTCTCCCGAAACATCATTTACAACGATTTGTCCGTGGTTAGAGGGAGGATACAGCAGGCGAACAAGATGGAAGGACAAAGGGTACAGTAATGAAAAGAGGCTAAAAATATCCTGGGTGACTTCTCCTAGCACGGAGCTGCATGGTATAAAGAAAAAAAACAACAAAAAAAACATACGTAGAGTTGCATTTAACTTCATTCACACTTTTGAAAGCTCGGTGTATCTGACCCAAAGTGCACCGCGACACTACACCTGCACGGGAGTTCACTAAAAAACAGCTATTTATGCAGAAATAAGCACTAGGGAACAAGACAGAGAGAGGGCATTATGCAAAATCCTTATAACATGCCTGAGGAGGTGACATTTTGTATGTTGTCCACACATGTTTAAAAGCAAAAGACAAAGTTTAAATCTGTCAACTGGACGCCACGTTGTAGTAGTGAAGACGTTTCCGCTGCTCATCCAAGCCGCTTCTTCAGTTCTGGTCAGATTCCTGGTGGACACTGCCTTAAATCTATCTGAAGGGAGGAGCTAGCTACACTAAAACTGAACAGCTATTATCTCCAGTTTCAAACCCTATTCAACCTTTAATGGCCCTCCCATTTCCTATCTCCCCTCCTCTTGTTTCTTTTTGTTTGTTTCATGCATGTTTAAGTAATTTAGCGATCTCCCGGGCCCTATTCAAACCCCCCTAACGGTTAGCTATGCGATTCGGGCCAAAGCTCCGCCCACAATCCATGCTCCCATACGACAATTCTCTGTAAATATACAAAAGCAAGACAATACACTATAAAACAATACAAAACAATACACTATAACTTCACAAACCTGATGTGATGTGAAGCGGGATGCACGTTGATTGTGTTGTGATAGTGCTCTGACGGGGGAGTGACTTAACGCAGAGAGCAAAGGGAGGGGAGAATGAAAAAAAAAACGAAACTGAAACGTAAAATATAGCATTTTCAAACCAATAAAGACGACATGGTGATCCAAATATGTTATGTGTTGGCAAGATAATACCCCGTAGAAGTGTAATACTCTGTCTTTAATCGACTAAACAACAAACAGGTGGTGCTCCCCTCACTGGAAAAGTTACACAGTGCAGCTTTAAACAGAAAAAAGATTGATATTTATATTATATAGCCCCGTTCTACCATAGTATACAGACACCAGCCGCCGTGACTCCTCTGGGTGCTCTCTACAGGCAGCGGGCGACAGATGAGCGGCTGTCAGCGCCTTTATGAATGTGCACCCACACTTTCCCCGTGACACCCGGCCCCAGCACCCATCCATCTTCACCCGCACCCATCCATCTACACCCCCCGCCCATCCATCTCCGCGCCGATAAACACGCGCGTCGTCGGGATTAGCTCGCGAGAATCTGCTCCGGTCTCCGCCGCCCAACCCGAAAGCGTTTTTTTTTTTTCTTCCACTGCTATCTGGCATCCGCGGAGTGCAGCTTGGCTCGGCTCCGGGAGATGAGACGATGAAGAGGGAGGGGGGAAGATGGAAAGAAAGAAAAACTACAAACAAAACGCGAGGAAAAAGCACAAGCTAGCAGAAGAGCAAACATGAAGGATGGCGCGAGATGCGGAGATACGCGGGAGAGTGGAAGGGTGGCAGGGCCGGGGCAGACAGGAGAAGACACATGGCGCACTGAAAACCAATTTGTGCGCTCCCTGGTGGGCTGACACGGGCGGCGCAACGTTTTCCCCGCTCGGCCCGGCTGTCACTCAACGCACGCTCACACACGTTGGGTTTTCATCCTTCTTGGGGACATTACATCGACCTACGTTCACTTCCTGTTGACTGATGCTAACCTCAAACATAATAACGACTTGGCTAACCTTAAAGTGCGCGTGAAATGTTTTGTAATTATGAGTTAGTTTGGCGAGACGGTCCTTGTGGTGAGTATTTATCGTGGTTTTACATCCGTTAAGTGGCAGTTTGTGGGGAAAAAATGTTGAGAAGAAGCGCTGAGATCTAAAAGGGGGTATTTTACTTCTTTGGGGTATTAACTGCTAACACGTAAGATATTTAGATCACCATGTTAGCTTTTATTGTTTTGAAAATGCCGGAAACAACATATTAACATGTTTTATAAGTTTCACAACACAATCAGCGTACATCCCGCTAAAGAACACGCACGGATGACATCTAAAAACTGTTCAGGCATGTTTTTGACAATGTTTTAACACGGTACAAAGCTCAAAAAAGTCGATTTTCAACCTATTTTAACTTATATCTGAACTTTAAACTGTGCGGAGGATTTGCGTCATATGGACCTGGTTGAGTGTGTACAGAGATGAGTCCCCACAGTGCAGTAAATATCCGCGCACACACAGGTCTCGCGCAGGCCGATGGGGGAAAGGTCAGGGGCTCCCCAAACTGCTCCAATTACCTGAGCAGTAAACACACCCTGCCCCACGGCCTCATGGGAGTGCAGGGAGAGAGGAGGAGCGGGGGAGAGGAGGAAGAGAGTGGGACAGGTTATAAGAGGAGGAGAGAAGGAGGAGAGGATATGAGAGGAGGAGAGGAGGAGCGGGGAGAGGAGGAAGAGAGCGGAACAGGATAGGAGGGGAGGAGCGGGGCAGAGGAGGAGGAGAGGAAGAGAGTGGGACAGGTTATAAGAGGAGGAGAGAAGGAGGAGAGGATATGAGAGGAGGAGCGGGGGAGAGGAGGAGGAGAGGAAGAGAGTCGGACAGGTTATAAGAGGAGGAGAGAAGGAGGAGAGGATATGAGAAGAGGAGAGGATATGAGAGGGGGAGAGGAGGAAGAGAGTGGAACAGGATATGAGGAGGGGAGGAGCGGGGGAGAGGAGGAGGAGAGGAAGAGAGTGGGACAGGATATGAGAGGAGGGGAGGAGCGGGGGAGAGGAGGAGGAGAGGAAGAGAGTGGGACAGTTTATAAGAGGAGGAGACAAGGAGGAGAGGATATGAGAGGAGGAAGAGAGTGGAACAGGATATGAGGGGAGGAGCGGGGGAGAGGAGGAGGAGAGGAAGAGAGTGGGACAGGAGAGGAGAGGAGGAGAGGAGCGGGGGAGAGGAGGAGAGGAAGTAACTGGAATAGGATATGAGAGGAAAGGAGAAGCGGGGGAGAGGAGGAAGAGAGTGGGACAGGATATAAAAGGAGGAGAGGAGGAGAGTGGGACAGGATATGAGAGGAGGAGCGGGGAAGAGGAGGAGGAGAGGAAGAGAGTGGGACAGGATAGGAGAGGAGGAGCAGGGGAGAGGAAGTAATTGGGACAGGATATGAGAGGAGGAGCGGGGGAGAAGAAAGAGAGGATAGTGCGAGAGGAGAGGAGTGAAAAGGAAGGGGGGAGAAGAGGAGAGAAAAGAAGCATTAGATTGAGAGGAAGGGAGGAGAAGGAAGAGGACAGAAAGAAAAGAATAGATTAAGAGAGGAGAGGAAGAAAGGGATAGAATAAGAGAAAGAGAGAAAGAAGAGAGGAAGAGAGGAGGAGGAGGAGAGAGGGAGAGAAGAGGAGAGTATGAGAGAAGAGTGAAAAGAAGCACTTAATTGAGATGAAGAGAGGAGAAGGAAGAGGAGGGGAGAAAGGAAAAGATTAGGGGACGACGAGACGAGGAGAGGACAGAAAGAAAGGAATGGAATAAGAGTAAGAGAAGAAGAGGAGGAGAGGAAAAGCAGAGGAGAGGAGGAGAGGAACAGTGGAGGAGAGACGGAGAGGTGGAGAGGACTAAGTTTAAGGTGGTGCATGAAATGTGTCAGAGAACAGGAAATAGCAGTTATTTGACATCTGCCAGTCTGAAGCTCCTCTTTATCTCCATGGGTGCTTCTGTCGTTTATCTCCATGGGTGCTTCTGTCGTTTATCTCCATGGGTGCATATGGCTGGAGTTACGGCCGCATCTTGCCAACGCCACGACTTTCTTCAGGAAAAAAACCCCAAATGATTCCCACACTCTCTGTAGGATTAGAGTTTAAAGTAATATATGTGCAGTGTGTAGCCTGTAGAAGTGGCTCTGCTGACTCTGGGGTTTGGGTGGGACACACTGAGCTCCAGCTGCATCTTCTCCACCTCTCCTCTCCTCCCTCTCATCTGTCCCCCTCTCTCTCTCTCTCTCTCCGCCCACCCTCTCCTCTCTCCTCCCCTCTCGGTTCCCCGTGCCAACGCTGAACATCTGGAGGAAAATGATTACTCCTCCTCTCCGTTTGGCAGAAGCACTTACAGACTGGCCCACGGTGAGCAGAGGAGCGAGGACGAGCGCGGCGGACCTGGAGACCAAAGAGAGGAACATCGACACACCACAAACCCCGCACATACATGAGCGACGCATAAATGTATTTAGCAGTTAGCATGCTAGTTGCTGTTAGCTTTAAGCCTCTCTCCATCACTCCACTTCTTTACACAGCCTACAGGGGCCGATATAAGAAAGACGGATGGTTGGGAGTGAATATTCAAACTTAAATCCGCAAAGGCTGAATATTATGTCCACAAAGTCACTAAATCAAGGTCAAAGGTCGGCAACCCGCGGCTCTTTCGCCCTCGTACTGCGGCTCTGTGTGGCTTATAAGTATTTAATTGAAGTGTATTTTATTTGTGTCAGTTCTTTTTTTAAATTTTAGTTCTAAATTGGAAAATTATTGTGATCTTGAAATATTAAAATAATATTTGGCGTTATATTTTAGTACTTTTCGCCGCTCAAACAGGCTCCCAAAGCCCAAAGGCGATATAAGGATGATGGCTCATGGTATTTTTTGTTTGCTACATGGATAATTTAAGCAGCTTTTTAATTTATTAGTTATTAATTAGTTGTTTATACAAAGCGTAAAGGAAAAAAACAAAAAACAAAAACTAGATATACAGTGTTATCTTCATTTTAGATGTCAAAGCTCCCAGTGTCTTCTTTTCCATAAAAACTGGCTCCAAATGGCTCTCTGGGTGTTCAAGGTCGCGACGCCTGATCTAGTTGTTCATCCGCGTACTCACTGTTGTCACGATAAGACATCTTTAACTTCTACGAAAAGGCTCATTATTTAAAATCAATGTCGATATCGCTTTTGTTAGACAGTATTATCCCATCTCCACGATTAACCAATAAGAGAAACATATGGACCGTTCGTGTCAAAACAAACATGGCGGCTTACGAGTAAAATTGGAAAAACAACAACAGGAGGAATGAACAGATTTCTACAACAATGGAGGCGTCAAACTCTTTATTCATCTCAGGTAAAAAAAAAAGTTATATATTTGAAATGAGCAGCTGTGGTTGGACCGTCCCAAGTTAGGATGGAGGTTTCTAAAGCTTTACGGTCCGGTTCAAGACTCTTCTAGATTCTGCTCAGACAAATGTGGACTTTTGTGGCCAATTGTGATTTTTTTTTAGGGATTTAGGCTTCGTTTCAGTGCCTACTTTCCCTCGTACAACACAGAAATACATCATGAAGATTGGGGATGGGCGATATATCGGTTCAAGTATCAGTATTGGCAGATATCGATCAAGTATCTGCTGATATTTGATACCTTTTTTTTTTATGCTGCCCTAGTTTTAACTACTTTCAACTGAAGATACACTTTTAAAATCCTTAGCTAGGCACACAAATGTTGTAGGCATCAGCAAATATCGGTTATCGGTCACAGGAGCAGGTCAAATATCAGGTATCGGTATCCATCTCTAATGAAGAAGCTAAACCTACAGTGACTGCTACAGATTAATACGCTGAAGAACATTTTGTAGAGAAAAGTACTATTATTTCTCGAGTTATCAATGAGATCTTGTTGCAAAGATATATCCAGACTGTAATGTTTTTTTTGTTGTTTTTTTTCAAACATCGAGGTATTACCATTTGGCTGCGTTCCCGCAAACGAGCAGCCGAACGCCCATTGATATCATTACAACAATATCACATCTGTTCTCCATTTTTACGCCGCTCCTTCACAATAACAATGTTTGGAGAGTTCAAAGAGAGGCGCAATGAATTCACTACAACAAGCGGTAAACGAATAAAACTCACAGCGCGGAGCAGGCGTGTAACTGCGGCTTTAAGAGAGACGCAAGTGTGACCTGCCCTCCCAAACTGCGGGGGTCAAAGGTCATTTTATTTATTTAATTCTTCTTCTTTCATTGAATTGGTGAGAATTTGACAAAGGAACAGGGCTTCAACTGCATTCCCTCTTCACGCAGCAAAAGTGGGTTAAGTAGTAGGAGTAAAAAAGTACTTACTTGCTACTTGAGTAATATTATTTTGAAGTACAAAGTAGCCATCCAGGAAATGACTAAATGAAATGAGTAAAAAAGTATTTGGGGAAACTACAACTCAAGTGAAAGTAATTGTAAAAGTAACCGTTTCAATCCAACTGCTGATTTTTTATCTGAGGTACGAAATTAGTTTGTTTTGCGGGTCCACAACCTGATCGTGTTCGCTACTTTGCCTGGAATGTTCTAGAATATGTCCGTTCACGTATATCACATGTGTCAAACTCAAGGCCCCCGGGCTGAATGTGGCCCCCCATGTCATTTTATGTGGCCCACAACAAGATAAATTAAAAGGTTTGACTGTCTTAAAATGTCAGTTTATCAGGAGATACAGTTATACAGCCATATTTTTACATCTATGGAAATGGAGTGACTGTTTTGCTGATGTGGCCCTCGATGAAAATGTGTTTGACGCCCCTGATATACGTCGTATATCTTGCACTTATTATATTACAGGTGATTTTATTGCAAAAAATGCCTTGAAAAGATCAGGGGCCTGATTTATAACGCCTCTGTAACTCGACCTGGCGGCATCATCTGCTTCGAGCTTCATGGAGATCGACAAGTTTAAAGTCATACTATGGAACATGCCAAGAAAAGCAGCAACATCTCTATTGGGACAAGTAGGTAGCGTACCATCACTGAAAAGTTACATAGTGTACCTTTAGTTAATGCGCAAAATCTGGTGTTTTTAGAGGATAGACACAAAAATGAGAAACTAAATCATATGTGAAGGAGCGGGGCAAGAAACAGAAATGTTCAAATCATTTCATATTGTCAACATAAAGCTTTTGTCACTTGCTCACAGTGGGAAGAGGAACCACATCTTTTACTCAAGTAAGAGTACGGTTACACTGTCAAATATATTATCCAAGTATGACTTATGAAAATGGCTTTGATCAAAACTGCTACATTTTGATCAAAGTTACTCAAGTACATTTACATAAGTAGGAGTTAAAATACAGCGTCTGAGAATTAGCCGCGAGATGTACAGTGTCAAAAGTTACTCGGGTAAACAGAGTAAAAGTAACTGAGTGCTATCCGGCTCAATTTGCCAGTGACTAACACCACAATCTCTCAAAGGCTCTCGTAAAGCTCTGGCGAGGACAAGCTTCAAGACAGCAGAGTTAGCGCCTAGCATCATTAGTCATGCTAGCAGCTCATTAGCATAGCAGAACCTAGCTGCGGTCGGATTATTGCTGCACATCAAGCCGCTCCGCCCCATTACTGTCAATCATATGCGCGCCGCAGAGTCCCCTGCTAACTCCTCTCATCGCACTTTACGCTGTGCGATATCATACCATTCATTAACGCAGCCAAAGCTTTATAGTGACGGCTAATGAGGTCAGGGCGGCCATATTTCTTTGTTAGCAATGCGGAAAAATGGGAGCGCGTCTGCGTCCTACACAAACTGTTAGCATATCGTCATTATTCGAGTAAGTTCTAGCAAACATACGCAGGGTGTGGGTTATATCAATTGTTAGCATTATCATTAAATATGCAGCATGTTTGTAAATGTGCACTGTGTAACTTTTTCTAGTGGCCTGCTTGTCTCCGTGGTTACTGCTTTACATGGAATATTCCACAGTATTGCGTTAAACAGATTTTTCCTGCATTTATATAATTGCTGTTTTCAATGCTCAAAACATCAAAACATGCATTCTTACTGTGAGCAGGCTTGCCTCTCCACAGATCTGCCCTGTAATTTCCCACGTTAGCATACCCTACTTGTTTAATGCCGTAATGTGGAGCATTCCAGACAAAGCAATAACATCTACATCACATGTGTCAAACTCAAGGCCCGGGGGCCAAATGCGGCCCGCCACGTCATTTTATGTGGCCCGCAAGAAGATAAATTAAAAGGCATGACTGTCATTTTAAAATAAGTCTATGCTGCTTTAATGTGTGCACTGATAATAAACAAATGAGATTTTCCCAGCAAGTGGAACTGAGAAATATTTGCAAATAATCATCACAAAATGTTCAAGTTTGCGCTTTGAGGAGAAAAATCAGTATGTCTTTAAAGTCTACGTCGACATTCGGTTACATTTAGTGACATTTACACTGCCGCACAGTCACATCTGACCCTTGATGGCGGCCATTTTGCTGATGTGGCCCTCGGTGAAAATGAGTTTGACGCCCCTGATGTACATGGTGATATGGTAAGGATGTGAACGTTACATACTGCACCTTGGAAATGGAGGCATACAATGTGATTCAGAAACATGTGATGACAAAACAAAACCATGAATAAATCTATATTATTTATGACTGAATTGTATCATTGCACAGCCCAACATAAAGACTCAACAATGATGAGATTAGTTTAAAATATATTTGAATATTCCAACAATAAATTAACATTATGAGATGCAGTGTCTTTGGAAAATATTACAAAAATGTCTTCACCGCCATCTTGAAATGACTAATTTAACTCTACCTATAGCCTGACATCCAGAACACGCGCTTCTCCAGTACTTTCCGAAGATGTGAGTCTGGTCATTGGTGAATATCCCAGAGTTCAGATGGGCGTGACGGGCAGGTGCATAAGCCAATCAGGGGCAGAGTGCATCCGGATCAACACAAATATGACGGAAACATATCACAAAGGACTGACAAACATCGCAGATTTGTACAGAATCAATGAGCGAAGCACTAAACTCTAGACCAGACTGATATCCCTCTGTATAATAAATCCAGAGAGATATAATTCTGGAGTTCCCAGGCAGCGGTATCCCTTCTGTACCCTAATAACTTGGCACTGTAGTTCATTAGCTCCCGCACGCTCTCCCCTCTCCTCAGCTCAAAAGCGTTCTGTGATTTCTGTCTCTTGCCTGGCGCGGGGAAGCTAACACTCTCATCCCATTCTTCATATAAACAGATGGCACATCAGTCAGTGGATGCACAGCAGCCTGGTCTCTCTGCGTTGTGCCCGCGCTCCCTCACTCCATCCCGGGACCGTTTCTCCTCGACGCGGGCCTGGTGATAATCCGTCTGAAGTCTTTCCTGTTTGGGCTCCCGTCTCATTTATTTTAAGGATCCCCAGTGTAGTGATGTTTGCAGTGTACACGGGGCCCTTTGCTGTAGCGCTCTTCATCGTCTCGTCACACACACACACACACAAGTTTGGTTTACATGCTTCTTGGGGACATTACACTGATTTGCATTAATTTCCTGGAGACTGATCCTAACTTTCAAAAGGGGATATTATGCAAAATCGATTTTTTTGAGCTTTCTACCATATTATAATATCGTTCCATCATCAAAAACACACCTGAAGATGTTTTAGATGTCATCCATACATGTTTGAGTTTTTAGCAATTTCTCCTGGACTTTATTAGAACCCTCCTTATGGTCAGATGTACGATTCTGTACAAGGCTCCACCCACAAGCCTACGCCACCCATGGTTCCACGCGACAATTCTCCATAAATATACGAAAACACACAAAACTGCACACAGCAACTTGACAAACCTGATGTGATGTGCAGCAGTTTTGCTAGCGGGATGTACGCTGACTGTGTTGTGATAGCGCTCTGAAGGGGGAGTGACTTAACGTGGGGAGCAAAGGGACAGGGGGCTTGGAGCGTCAAAAACGAAAGTGAAACAATACAATATATCTGTACTGGGGCAGGACACATTTTGCTCCTATCAAGTACAGCCACATGTACTTATTTTAACCCACATCTGAATTCAAACCATATTTGTTGACTTAATAATAAAGGATTTACAGCGTGTTTTATGTCCCCATACGGGAGGCAGAGACCCATGACGTGAGTGTGTGTACAGAATTCAAATCCCCACAGTGTGATAAATACTGGCACACATGCGCATGCCCCAGTCCCAGAGCTCGCCGGTCCATTCCCTGCAGTAGAATAACCTCCTTTCTAATCCACCTGGCTGATGTGGCCACCTCAGGGGACCTCCTCCAAGTGTCCTCATACAGGGCACAGAAAAGGGGGCAGTGAGAAAGACAGAATTGGCGGTGTTGTCACAATTCTTACATTTCTAACTCGATTTTCATATACGCTTGATGCAATACCACAACGAATATAAAAAAAAAAGGCAATAGGACGTCATTTTCAACACAAAATAGTATACTGGTATTGAATATCAGTGCAGGTACTGAAACATTTCCTGGATCGGTTCAGCTAATATCCGGGTTGGACATATATACTGATGTAAGAAGACTGTTTACTTGTGGTAGTCCGCCCAGAAAGTGTCATTATGGTTCAACTTTTATTTATACAAAGTTGTTCTGTAGTTACTTGTCGGATAAATAACTCCTCCCTTATCTTATTTTACTTTTGTTTTAAGGTCACAAATGCAGTTTTTAGTCGCCGCACTAGTATCGGTTGCTATAGTGTCAGTAGATACCATTAAATCGATAGTATTAGAATCGGTAGCGAAACTGAAAAAGCCTCATGTGAAAGCTCAGAACCTTCACTCACTGAGCTGTAGAGGCTGCACTAGCGCTGATTTGTGACTGGCTGCACGTGCTGGAGTTTTGTTCAATGTTACCAATAAAAACTATCAAATTTGAAGATGTTTACCTCGTCTCTGGGAACACTGATTGGTTGTTTATAGAATTCAAAGTGAAAATCCTACAGACGGTTTGTTTAAATACTAAAAAGGAATGACCAAATTAAACCTGGGCCCTCAAAGGACAGACATTTGAAGTTCTTCCAAAACTTTCAGCTGCATAAACTCCTCCACACATTTTTAATAGCTCAGGCCTCTTGTAATCTGCAGAGAGCTCCAGAGTCGTGGAGTGGGACCAGGCCAGCCCCCGGCCAATCTCTGTGGCTCTTTGAAGGGCCCTCTAATCCTGCTCCTCTCCCCACACAGCTCAGCTCATGTGGGGCCCGGACACTTCCACTGCTCTGGACCCAATCTCCACACGGCACGCTCTCTACTATTCCCCACCTTCTCTCCTCTCTTTCTCTCTCTATTACTCTCCCTTTCTTCCTCCCCTCGTCTCCTACATCTCTTCACACCTCTCCCTCTGTCTCTCTCCCCACCTCTCCTCCCTTTCTCTCCACACACTCCATCACCTATCCTTTCCCCACCTCCTGTCTTCCCTCTCTCTCTCCCCGTCTGCCTCCAATCATTCTCCTCCTCTACTCGTCTGTTCCCATCTCCACTTTCCTCTCCTCTTCACCTCTTCTCTCTCTCTACACTTTGCCTCCTCTCTCCATGCTCCCTCCCCTCTCCATTCCTTCTCCTCCCATCCTCCCCTCCTCCATCCTCCTCTATCCTCTCTCCTCCATCTGCTGGGCGGTGTTGCGTGGGCCAGCCTGGATAACCACATACTCTTACAACTCTATGCTTTCGCTTTTCATCTCCGCTTCCACAGCCGGGCCCTAGCGTTCCAAGCCACAATGTTCCGGGCCTCAGTGTTCCGAACGGGGAAACGCGATTGTGCGGAGCTCCGCGGCCGCACAGCCCCGAGGCCCCCTCATCGCATTCTGGACGCTTTGGCATCCGTGGCCCCTTCAAAGTCCATCCTCACCCAGATCCTCTACTCCGCTGGGGGCTGGTGGCTTCCCTCTGCCCCCCCATGGACCCTGGGGTTGTCATGCATCGGCTTGGCTCTTATCTCCCTCTCCTCTCCCTTTTTTGTTTTGGTTAGCCTGGACGTAGCGGCGGTTAAAGCTAGTTTTCTGGAGCGCGGGGTTGGATGCTGGGAGAGAGTGGCTTGCGTACTGTGAAAATGGAATGTTCCGTGAGCAGAGCATTTCGGAGCACACCGAGACTCTTGGGTTTACGGTCGTGGTGGTGATTTGAAGCTGGTGCAGAGTGTGTTCCTCAAGCCTTGACAAGTGGAATTTTGCTAAATCTGTGCAAAACTTCAGTTGAGCATAAAAATATGTGTTGTCAGTTCTAGTATTACTATTTTGGCATGTTTTCGACCTCCAAAAAAATAAACTGAAAACTGAAAAATTATATTAAAAAGCATCATTATGTGTGCAATTCCGTCAGTGCAGTGAAAGAAGCTTAGTTTTGCTGCGGACTGTAAAGAGTCAATCTGGAGCGAGGCTGTTCGAAGGTAACGCCCCTTCCTGCCCACACACTGCAACTCTGTCAATCAAACTAGTTGTTAACACCAGCAGGAGTGACCTCGGGGAAAGAACGGGCCTGATTTGTCTGTTATTAATGTTCATATCTTGATTTACGGACACAATAGAGAAATAAAAATATCAGGATCAAGAGTTGGTGGAGTCGGAAACGTGCCCATGCTCATTTCCTATTTGGCGGCTAGCAAGTTAGCTATGTCCATGTACAGTCTATGGATTAGACTAATGAAAATAAATACCACCTTTATTTTGTTATAGGTTTAAACTGTCAGAAAAATGCATTTACTGTGTTGATGATACAGGCCACTCACCGCTACGTCCTGTATTTTTGTACTTTTATTCAACTATAAGAAATACTGACCACATGTACTATCCCACCAAACCAAGTCATAACTACAAAACCACGAAAACCTGTCATACGCACTTCAAGCCTGCCGTAGCCTCCGCCTTCCTTCCCTCCCTCTCTTCCCTGAGGTTTTCCTGTGCGCTGTAGTGTCAGGCTCCGGAGATCAGGTCGGACTCGGGATGGTGAATCTAATGCAAATCCCTGGCAGTATTTAAAGCGTCCAAATCATCCCGCGCCAAATCCCTTCAAGATTCGACCGCGCGATTGGACGATTAAGGGATCGCTCTCACACAACACTGCTCCGGCTGGCAGCTGGGAGGGTAGAGGTACAGAGGTGGGCCAGGTAGACAAGAAGATCATATCAGAAATTATTGCTTGTAAGACGAGTCCAGCTTAATAAGCGCCATCGCTACGTTCTAAAATCCCTTAAAAGGTTCTATATTACGCAAAACTGTCTTTCGAGTGTTAGAACGTTGTTACTTCATCAAAAACATACCTGGAGTTGTGTTTTGTTTCGCTTGCACATGTTTGAGTAACACTTTATTATTAGTCTGTAACATCTCCAAAGCTCAAAATGCTCTGTTCCACCTTGTGATGTCATGAAGTGTCAGTTTTCAAGTTAACAGCTACATTTTACCTTTCGTTCGGTCAAGATGGGCAACTCCAGGGCTGAAATGATCCAAATGATTCTAATGAAGGTGTATGGAGTTTAAAAACATAGTAAAGCACTTCCTGTATTACCACATGATGACATCACAAGGTGGAACAGAGCGTTTTCCATTTGAGAGAAGAACTCAGCCTAAATATGCAGGGTTTGGCTGTTAAACACGTGTGAATGAAACAAAACACAACTCCAGGGATGTTTTTGATGAGAAATCATCATTATAACATAGATCGGAAAATCGCGCAATATAGGCTCTTCAAACTTCCCTCTGTTGTCTGAGCTCGGAAGGAACGCCAGATCCAAAATGTTTTCCCTCTTCACAACAACAACACAACGGGCTGCTTCCCATTAGACTTTTCCGAAGCTTTTCCGACAGTAAACGGAGGAAGCCATGTGGAAACTGTGAGCGATCGTGTTTATCCCTGCGAACTGGGCCGGCGTACACTGCAACACAACCACATTAAGAGGGGATTAAAGTTCGGATAAATAACCAGGGAAAGATGTACAACAGATTTAAGCCTGATTTAGATGCATGGTTAGAGCGGGTGGGACGAGGGGAGGGGCGGGCTTTGACAAACAGATAATGTCAAGGGGGCAGCGGTAATGGAGCCCAGCTATGGCTTAGAGAGAAGGCTTTGCGCTAAGTCTAAGTCTTTGTTCATTATGAAACGTTTTGTATTGTCCCAGATCTACAGAAGTGAGAGAAACCGTTTAACAATATGATTTTTTTCCAATATTTAATTTGAAAGAAAAAGAAACATCCAAACTTATGATCCACAAATATTGAACCTTGTCATTATTTGTTTGGGCTTGGCTGTCAGACAAGACACATGAAACAAAAAAACAGGTTTTGGTTCACGTGAATAGGCTCAGTAATTACAGCGAGATTAACTGTAAACCAGGTCAACAAATCAGCAATCTGGCAGTTAAAAAGCGAACTTCACCACAGACTTCTGACCTGTCTCCAGCTCAGTTTAAATTATTGGGACTCTATCCAATTTTTCTCATGTTTTTTAAGTAAACTGAACATATTGTACAAGTCTGCTTCGCACAGTCCGCATCTAATTAGAAAACGCTTTATAGTGTGAGAATCAGGAAGTGCGATTTAGCATGCAAACTTTACTTTTGTCTTCAGAATGGTCCTGGACTTATAAACTCATCGCCGTGAATACTTAGGATGCTCAGAATTCATAACGTTAGTGAAAAAAAACAACTTTGGACCTCTGCAAACGTACTGAAAATGTAACTAAAATGAGGATTACTGTGTTTGTTGTATTCTTGGACATGTCATTTACACTTACATTGCTAACTGTAGTCACCAGTGCGGCAATGGTTGTAATAAAGAGCAACATGTGGCATTAAACTTGGCAAATCGTGAAGTAAAAGTAATAATATAATTTTAGGGTTGAGCCATTTGACAAAAAGTATCTAAATTTTCCATCAATTTCCGATATTAAACGCAGAAACGTTCCATCTGCTCCGAACATCGTGCTTCTAGTGACATGTAAAGCTGTAGATTTCTCCTTAAAAAGACCCAAGCTGACTCTAATATATCTGTTACTAAATAATTCCATTGCAATAACATCCCAACACTATTCTATCTGTTTTGTAATCCTGTTGCAGGGGCAGATTGGCACAAACATGACTAGCGAGGGCTTATGTCCAATGTGCAGCAGGTTGTCTCCTCCGTGGGGGTCTTGTTGTGTTCGGGGCCCACCTGTCCGCCCCCCAGGAGAAGAACCATGGAAGCTGGGTGGTAGGCGTAGAACTGGGCACTGGGCATGGGACCGGGTGGGCAGATGGAAACGTACAGGGGTGGCGACAGCGGGAACACAGCCCGAAGCCAAGGTTAGTCCGCCCAAATACCAACACCTGAGTGGGGGAGCCGGCCACGTCCACGTGCCCACAGCGGTCACCGGACAGACAGCAGAAGTGGACAGCGGGGCGGTGGTTTTAGAATAGGCTTTGGATGGCGCGTTCTAGCTTTCATCGCCAGAGGGGAGAGTGGAAAAAGGAGAGAGGCCACGGGGAAGCTGCAGAGCTGACACCTGTTTGGATTATTAGAATGAACGAGTGGCTTTTCGTTTGGTGGATATTGATAGAGTTCAAAAACAAAAGCAGACGAGGACAATGTAATTTAGTAAAATCTGTTTTGTCCCAGTACGGAGATATTCTATAAACAGCTCTAAGATGCAAAATGAAGCGCCTGAGAGTTGTGAAAAGTGCTTGTAAACTCATTGTGGGGAATAACTAGGATGTTCGAAATGCTTTAGAAAAGTGAGGAATAACTTTGGACGACTGAAAACCGTTTAAAATGAACTGGCTCTATTTTTCACGCTTATTGAAGACATTGTGCTTGTATCTGCACTATAGTTATAATCTATGACACCCGTGGATCATTACATTACAATTTGCACATTTTAAATCGCAATATTCATCCAAAACGACTTAATAAAAGAAACAAGTCTGCTGTCACCGGGGATGGGAATAAAAAGACAAGGCTTATGGCGATACTGCAATGATAGATAAACATTGTGATCTATTAGTTGGCGGTTTAACCATTATTTGTGAAATCTACTTCGTCTTAATCTCAACAGCTATTGTAATACTAAGAACAGTCAATAAGTCAATATGTCAAATGTATCGTTTAACTAGTCCCTTAAAATTAAAGTAAGACATTTATAGGGCTGCTGGGGTTGTCAAAAGTATCGAAAATGAGATGTCAATCAATACTTAAACTAGGATCGAAACTAGATACGCATTTGAGCAGGTATCGATACTAAAACGTACAATTCACCAGACAGAAATGAACCTTTCCTGAATAGATTTAGAATGATCTTGAGCTGTATCAGAAGTATAAGACACGACTAGTAAACGTACACGGACCACTATGGAACTTATATGGACACAGATATGAGGCCACATGGGAATACAAACGAAAGTACTTCGATTTAATGTTGAAAATCACATTCTATTGTCTACATAAAGAGTTTTTTATTATCATAGTGGTATCGGAATTGGTATTGAGTATCAAGTCTATTCCTTAGTATCGAAATCGAGTTTGCAAACAACAACAACAAGAGCAACAACTAAACTTATCGTGTATCGTTTAGTCCTCGTCAAACATGTTCTAAAATGCATGCGATTCTTGGATAAGTTTAGCAGTTAAGTTTGTCTTTGCTCAGATGTTAATATTTGTCTTTAAAATGTGAACTTTGAACATTTATACATTGTTTTCTATTAAAAACTAAGAAAATTATATTGCCTGCTACACCTTCATACTGCTCTTGTGTAGTAATAATATATATTTTATCATGCCCCCGATTGTAACACCACAGACTAAACACAAAGCTGAACCAAAAGTTTAAGTACACCAAACAACACGTAACTCAAACTCTATGGGATAATCCAGTTAAGCCTGACTTGACAGAGCCCGTGGCGGTCGGTCAGCTTTCACACTACGCTGGGCTCCTGATCACTATTGGCTGCAGCGTCCGAGCGCCGCACAGATGTTTCCTGCGGTGAGCCCTTTAAACGGTCAATGCCTATTAGTCACTTATCAGCGCGCCGTCATTAATCAGAGTGGATTTACACATCACACGCTCAATACATGCGTGCAGCAGCTAGCCACCATTAGCCGACGGGCTACGAGCGGGCTAGCAGACAGGGGAAAGGCTCCGGGACAGAGGTGAGCTAAAGTTCAGTCAGGTAATTAAGCTGACAATAAATGGTGGTCACGGTCACATTTTTACACTTTCGAGGAGTTCAAAGCACCATCAAGGAACCACTCACCTGTTCACACACACATTCACACACCAGTGTACACAGACACTGGGGGCGAGGGGGGTCAAGTGTCTTGCACAAGGACACAACAGCAGCATTCATCTGTGGGAGCTGGAATCGCACTAGAATCGAATGTCCTCCGAAAACAAAGTAGGACCAAATGAACAGTCTTGTCCCGACTATTGGGCAAGACTGACATGATACTAAATTTGGTAACACAATATCGATATCGTGGGCTATTGATATATCGAGTATGTTTTGGGATATTTAAATTATTTTGTTAAAAGAAACAATGCAATACAACTGTCATGTTTACAGTTTTGATGATTTAAACTGGTGTATTTCCAAGTAACTACTTTGCACAATTAGTGGTTTAATGAAGATGTACTGTTTCTAAAACGTATTTGTTTCTTTAAAAGCATTGATATATCGCAGAACATTATGTGCAATATATGAACTATCGTATGTATGACAAAATCGTGATAACATTGTATCATGAGCCATGTATCGTATTGAATCGTGACGGACCCTGTGATTCACAGCCCTGCTTCTTAAAGACAGGTCCATCATGATAACAAATTTTGAAGCACGATATATTGCTAGAGATAAACGGTAATATTAACTATTTTTTACCACAGTCACAGAGCAGGATAGTCCCAGTGAATTTTAAATAGACAATATCATTAAACGGCTTGAGCTGTGACAAATACATACCAGAATGAACCAACAGTTTGCCATAAAAGTTATTTATTCTACTCTCTACAGCTCAGATTTGACATTTTTACATAAAATGGCAAAATCTCCCCACTATTACAAAGAAACTGTACACACAATAAATATTTAACCCCAAAAGTGATTGTTCCATCCTTCATATATTGAACCATGGTGATTATTGTGACTGTCCTACTTTACACAGAACAATATCCGCTTGATCATACGACCATCAGTCCAGCTGTGGCCCAACTGTGATTTCACGATGACACGAGGACTACCACACTATTCCACAGATGTAGTTCAAACACACACACAGCGCGCTCACAGTGCCTCCAGGCCACAGCCAGCGCACCACCTCCCCACTCCCCCACAGCAAGGACACTCGGGCGGGCAACACGACTCGAGCTGCCCCTTCGTCAAGTGGAGGTCAGGTGAGTCACGGCAGCCAATTAAAAAGATGATTAACATTCTTATGGGAGACGCACGGGGCCGCTCGCCATCCGTTCAACCGCGCACACACTAGCGCGAGAGCGGGAGAAGGCAGCCCGGGCTAGCTTGTTGCAACCGCACTATCCAGGGAGGCCCGGATCAAGGAGGTTAATATGATCCAATGCAATTCCTTCATTAGCCTGATGAAGCTAATAACGGCCAGGTGGGAAAAGTGCGGCGAGATGACGGAACGTGCCCGCTGCAGCTACATTAAGCCTACTTAAGCTGGCCGGAGAGAAAACATTAAATCCAGCGTGGTCATTTTGGAAGCTCTGGCGTGTACACAAATGAGCTAACAGGTAGCGGAGGCGTTCATTAAGCAGGGAGATTTGTTGCTCTGACAAGGCTCCTTCTCCAGAGTGTTGTAGCGAGCACGCCGGCCCAATAAAGATGTTATATGGAGCCATCCCATGTGTGGGGATGACACGAGAGGCGGCTAGCATCGCGGCGCGGAGGATACGCACGTGTTTATGGTTCGCACCGGATGAAAAGGCAGAGGTTTTATATGATTTGTATGGCAGAAATATAGGCGCAAAAAGATATTTACAACGCTTAGAGGGAGCATGTGGCTAGTTTGCATATCAACATAAAGATACATGCTGAATAGTGACAAGTTGGTGCTGCTAAAGCATTGGAAATTATAAAAGAATTGACACGTTTTCTTTTGAGGATCAAACTAGGGACAGATATGTATTAAATTAAACATTAAAGGTCCTGTAGTACACAAAATGTACTCTTGTGAGGTTTAAATCATGCTATAATGTTGTTACCTCATCAAAAAAAAACACCTGGAGTTGCGTTTTGTTTCATTCACACACGTTTGAACATTTATTATTTCGTCTGTCTATAACTCCCAAGCCTGAAGTGCTCTGTTCCATCTTCTTCATCAAGTTAAGAGCCATCTTTTACCTTTAGTTCCATAGAGCTTGGCAATTCAACGTCTGAAATCAACCAATGATTCGAGTGAATGTGTATGGAGTTCAAAAACACAGTGGAGCACAACATTAAAACATATCAGAAAATAGTGAATAATGGACCCAGTAAGTGTATCTTGCCGGTCAGATCTGTGGAAAGGTGGCCCTGTCCATAGTAAGAATGCGTGCTTTTCAAGACATTTTAAATACGCAAACTAATTAAACAACGGCAAGATACAGTTGTTTAATCTTAAGTGTGGAACATTGTAGGTGAAGCAATCGCATCTCCATGGACTGTCCCTAGAGAAGTGAAAATGATTTAAATGTAACCAATAGTACAAAATCCTAACTAGAAAAGTTGATTTAACTAAGATAACTTCATTAACATCTGTTTAACAAGTGAATTAAGGATTTTGCCATTGGTTTATTTCATTTTGTGTGGTTTTGAATCATAAAAGAAAAACATTAAACTATGGGACATCTCAATCCAATCACAATCTCAATACCGATTCCATGATAATTAAAAACACCAACAACAGAACATGATTTTCAACATTAAATCGAAGTACTTTTTTATATTCCCATGTGGACTGATATGTGTGTAATCCCTCAGTCGTCCAGTAGGTTCCATAGTGGTCCATGGGTGTGACTAGTCTATGTGCCTTATACTTTCTACTTTCTAAAACTATTCAAGAAAGGTTCATTTCTGTCCTTTTTTTAGTATCCATACCTGCTAGAAAAAGTGTCTAGTTTCGATACCAATTTTAGTATTAATTAGTATCAGATTTTCGTTTCTTTTAACAACCCTGGTACACCGTCCAGTCTATTACAAGTTCTAAATGTGATTTACTTTTAAATCATGTTTTCCGTGAAAGCAGCTTATGTAAGTGTAACGCGTTCCCATTGTACCACAAATGAACAGTGTGCCTCGAGGCTGTGGTCGGCCATCTTGCCTTCTTTGTTCCTCTGAATCAAAAGGACGTGGACTCGGTGAGGGACACGGGATCCACGCTGGTACCAGGTGTGAACATGGCATCGCGCTTTGACCGATCTGCCTTCATATTCTGTTCTCAAAACGCCAGTGTTCCCCCCGGAGGCTACGCAGACCCGTCATCAAATATGCACGAGACGGCCGCATTACACCGGACACCGTTAGCTTCAGGTGTGAACAGGCTTTTCGTGCATTCTGAAGGTAGATCCGATGTACTCCGGAGAGCGCGGTTCGATCCTCCGCGGGCCCGGCGCGTCAGCCCTCATTAGGGGTGTGAATGGGAGCCCGTGTGGAGAGGCTCTGCTGACAACACGTTTCTCAAAGAAGCGGCGCGTCTCGAGTGTTTAATTACATTATGTCAGGGATTCATTAATGCCAGTGCCAGGGCTGTCAGAGGAGCAGATATGAAGGAGCCAGGAAGCAATTTGGTCACTTACAACGTGTGAAGGCAGGAGGCTGTTGACGCTAAGTGCATTGGAATTCTCAAAGTTGTCTTCCCTTTAAATCTCGTGCCTCTGTGGCTCGGGGAGGATTGGGTTGACAAGTATATATACACATTTCTCTTTTTTTTTTTTTTACAAAACATTGTCAATTTCCAAGTCTATTGTTGAAGAGATGACAACATGAAATCCTTCAAAATACATAAAATCCTCCAGCTAAGGTACGCCCGAACAAATAATGAACTTTTTATACATTTCATTTTTAAGCTTTAACTCCGGCTGCATGAAACGTGCTCTTAAAATAAAACTGACTCGACGAGCTCAAGAACTGGAAATGTGTTTCTACGAGGGCTGAAAGATTTGGGAAAAATATGTTGATTTTATGCAATTTATAGTATAGTTTTAATGATAAGATTCTGTCCAAAGTTCATATTTATTTAAATGCGTCTAAAAGAATTGACAAAAAGTGACAAATTAATAGAGAAATTTCAGAACATTTGTACAGATCTAAACTACAGGGTTAGCGTGTTTTTTACAGAATAAGATAGAATAAGGATATATTTCAGTCCATTCAAATTGCGATTTTAATTTGACTAATTAATCTTGCAGCCTTAACTTGAAGAATGGGTCAAATGGGTCTTCTCTCCACAGGTCTGACTAGTAAGCTAACCTGGTAGCATCATCTGCTTTTCTTCATGGAGATGTTGTATGCCAGACCACGCACCGTACACCAGAAAAGTAACATAATGCACCTTTAATACTAACACTTTAAAGCCTCAGTATATAACATTTGCCAAAAAAGATCAAATAAACATAGAAAATAACATGTTTTTTCATTATGTATTTTTCCATAGCACTGAGAAACATGTGACCTTATGGCAAGCACGCATCTCCACAAACCTGACTTTATTTGGCCTGCTTCTTTTCCTTTCAATTGTTATTCCTTTGGCCAGAATATTCCACAGTATAACATAAAACCTCTATGTTCATGGAGAATATTCCGAAGTACAGTTTTAACTTTCTACTTTCGAGGAATCATGCAGAAGACACGCCACCTCCAGAAAGTTACATACCGTCACTTGAAATTAGCACGACGTGAGCAAACCTTTTTTTTCGCTTAAAACAGTAAACGCAATGAAATGAAACTATGATGAAAGAATGAAAGAATAAATAAACAGAACTGTTCCTGCAGATAGGTGAGTGGAACAAAGCAAACATCATTAATTGGAGATGCGCGGCCAGATGGTGTTTTGTACTCATTTGTCATACACGGCTGACGAAGGGAGAGTCTGGGCTGAAAAGGGCTCACACAATACAACGTTTATTGATTGCGTTGTTGGTGCGCTGCTAAAACCCGTCCTCCTGCTCGGGTCCCTCTCGCTCTGTTCCATGCGCGTTGTTCCTGTCAGGAGCAGGGATGCTAATGCTACTGCCAAGCCGGATACTGGCGCAGGAGCCGCTAGCTAGCACCCCGCGGATCGGCAAGAGTTGGCGTCCATTACAGTCCATCTGTCTGCCTGTTACAAAGGGACTGGCTACAGTAGGCAAGGTGCCGTCGCAGTGAGGATGGACAGAAGATGGAGGATGAGAATAGTATAGAACTGATAATGTACTAGCACTTACTGGACTTATTTAAAGGTGTACTATGCAACTTTTCACCTGCTTGTCTCCACTGAGATGTCACTGCTTTTTCCACAGAATGGGATTAAACGCATCTATATTGCATTTATTGAGGTGTTTTGATTGCTCATAAATACCTTGCACGTCATGAAGTCTTACCATTAGTGGGTTTGCCTTTCAACAGATCTGACGTGTAACTAGGAAAATTAAGAGGTTTAAAACTTGACAGTCGCGACAGTAGCTCAGTTGGTAAAGCGCTTGTTCTTTGATCTGAAGGTTCATCTGAAGGTTAGCGGTTTGAAACCCCCTCTTCACATAAAAAAACAAAAACAAAAAGTGATTCCAGCTCCCACAGATGAATGCTGTTGTTGTGTCCTTGGGCAAGACACCCACATCACCCCCAGTGTCTGTGTAGAATTGTGAATGGGTGAGTGGTTCCAGTATGTTTAATGCATGCCATGAAGTACCAACCACTTTAAAAGATACACTGCGCAACTTTTCTGGTAGATGGTACGCCACATGGGCCCAAAGACACAACTAGAAGCTGGAACCGCACCGCCAACCTATGGGCTAGTAGATCTCACCATGCTACCAGTATTGTTTATGTTGAGAGCAGGATTCGAACCACCAACCTTCAGATGAGAGGAATGAGCTGCTGCTGATCCCACAAAGTCCAGATACCAGACGTCAGACCAGAGCGCCAATAACAAACACTCATGTGCACGTGTCATATCAAATTTTATTTCAGCATCACTCACATTGAGAAACAACATTTTCTTCCCCAGTATTCGTGCCTGGGTTTAGCCCGTCATCACAGCGCACTGCGGGGGTTAAGTGCTTGTACTGTGCCGCTATTGTGTTCCAAATGGAAAATATGGCTGGAGGCTGCAGGTCCTCCATGTTGCTTCCTTTGTTCTTCCAGTGACAGTTTCATTTAGACTGACAGTACAGCGCTCTCTGGGGCTTCTCTCTCTGTGTGTACTGCTCCGCTTTAAAAACCAGGCTAATCCCAGCGCCCGGCGGCCAATATGAGCGCGCATCAGGACATCCGAGGCCTAGCCAGCACCGCTAACCAAGTCCGAGTTGCTAGATCAAAAGGTAGAAGTTTACAGACGGTATTGGAAAGTTAGTCATGGAGTCTTCAGAGTTGGCGAATTTCAATGGGTGGAATTATTAGGTGAGATAATGTCCATGGCAGAGAGCTATAAATATGAAAACTGCTAACGCTGTAGTTTAGACTCCTACAAATATGTTCTGAAATGTCCCTGTGTGTCAGATGCCCTCCCTGTGTCTCCACGGGGTATTACTCTGTGTAAAAACCTCTACAAATATCTTCTTCTTGGGTTACTTCAGCAGTTCAGATCTTCTCTAAAATACCAATACAACTAAAATTCACTTCATAGTAATGTTTTATTTTAAAGGTTAATTAGGTAACTTTTCCACGTAAATGGTCCGCCACCTGTTAGTCACCATGGAGATGTTAATACTGGAATATTCTTCTGTATTCCACTACATGGCATTAAACTTCACCACAAAGAAAAGGAAGCGACGCCACTAGACCAAGTTACAGGTCAGATCTGTGGAGAGCTGATGCACCTTTTCCTTTTATTAAGCCACTTAATAATCATCTACACATGTTATAATTTAATAGTAAATACTCAAGAAAGAAAAGCATATGTCCTCTTTAAGCAGTTTTGGATCAATAGTGTGATTTACAGTTAACATAATATATAAAAAAATACCTGTTAAAGGAGACGGTTCATGCTTTATTTTTGTTTTTTTTTAAGTCCATTAGCAACCTTAGCATCCTCCGTCTCCTTAGCACCGGCGCAGAAGTGTGGAGAGGGTCATCTGAGGACGGGGCTGGCGCTTGGTCACAGATGGACTCACCCAATTATCCGAACGTCCATCATTTCCTCATAACCTCCAGAGAGCGCTGACCCGTGTGCCACCAGCTAAAGTCATTATGTTTGTAACAATGTCAAATATAGACATCTGCCAATCACAACACACAAACAGAGCCAGAGGAAATCAATATACAGACTGCGGCACACGTGGGGCTTGCACACCTTTGCCCGTTCAGACACTAAATGATACGGAAATTACTATCAAAACGAGATACTTGTGTGAGCAGGTATCGATACTTAAAAGTCACATTCACGGGACAAATGAACGTTTCCTTGAATATCTTTAGAATGATCTTGAACTGTATCAGAACAAGTATAAGACACACAGACTAGTAAACGCACATGAACCACTATGGAACCTACTGGACGACTGAGGGATTACACAGATATAAGGACGCATGGGAATAGAAAAGAAAATGCTACTATTTAAAGCTGATAATCACAGTCTACGGTCTAAAGAAAGAAAACCGTGTTTGAATGTGTCCCTTGTACATTTTTGATAGTAGTTATTAGTGTAGAGTGTGCTATTACATTACCACCGCCTATATTTTACAGAAATTTACTGAAGAGCATTTGTTAGATTTGATTAATTGATTTGAAATAATAAAACAAACAAACGTTAAAACGGCATCTGTAGTTGGCCTGTTATACCGATGATGGCGTTGTCCTTTGCCACACACCTGGGTTAGAATATGGGCCTTCGGAAAATGATAGCTGGCCACTCCTCGTCTGCGGTTAATGATCCAAATGTGTTATGGTGTCGACTTTAATTTAAGAGAAGCGCTCACTTTAGTCTGTACGTTAGAATAAAAATAGCCCGCCAAAATCAAAGCGGCAGGTATATTTTTAAGCTCTCATTTCACACAACCCACACAAGCTCCTGGCGTTTTTTTTTTTAAGAGTTTGCTAAGGATTTGAATGCAAGACATGTAGAAAACACTTTCAAACATCCTACATGGACTTAAGGACGGTACATCGCAGCCGTAACGTGAATCATTTTCGCAAAACCGCCCGATTTCCATTTATACCTGCCACCTAGCCAGTGAACTGAAATCGACCAATGTGGCTGAGAGTGAACGGGTGCTGGCATGGGCGCGGAGGTTAGCTGGAGTGCACCGGGCCTTAAGATGGAGAGTGTGTGAATGTAGCGCGCGGGTAGGATCAGGAGACTAAATCCACACTTGAAAGACTGAGCTCAGCGGCGCCCGGGCTCTCTCATCTCTCCGCCGACGCGTCCCGGGGCAGAGTTCAGGCAGAGTGGCAGGGGTCGCGGGCCGAGGGGCGAGGCGGAGCCGGGCAGGTCGAAAAGAGAGGAGGGTGAGAAATGGGTCCAATAACCTGTGCGAGAATTGGAGTAAAGATTTATGGGTTTATAAAGACCGAATGTGGAGGTAGTGAGGGAAAGGCTGTGCAGTTAGGCAGATTTAAATAGTGATTTTAATTTTATATTTCTCTAAAATTGTCATACTTCTTCTTAAATTCTGCTCTGATTGATAATGGGGGCTTGTTCTGCTCTTTAAACCTTGGAGCCAAGCCATTTTTATAATCTACTGCGGTGTGTTGCATAAATTGTACTATACCCTTTCTCTACAGTTTCACTTTCAACAGCACTAATAATAATTTAATTTATGGGCCAAATCATTCTTTTTAGGGATTTTCTCTATATTTGAGCCACCCAAAGTAGGGGAAATTCATAGAAATGTTAAAATATGTTTTGCTTTGAGGGTGGAATGATGGAAACCTGCCTGCAAATCTCTGACATAATCAAACTATTTGAGTTGAGGGAGGTACCTTTCGTATGCACTGCTCCAGTAACGTGGATTAAGCCGACCACAATCCGGTGAGTGGGTGAACGTCCGATCTACCGCACATGAAGGATGCAACTAAAAAGAAGTTAAACAAGCTGTGCCAAGCTGAGTATCTAGAACTTACAGAAATGCATGTTCTCTCTGTGTTCTCTCTGGGTGGGTTTCCTTCATGCACTCTGGTTTCCCCCAACCCAAAACATACACGCACAACAGGTCAAATCCTACAGCTAAGGTAGTCCCATAGACTGTGTATATAAATGGGCATAGCTAATCCGCTAGCCGCTGCATTTTAAATACGAAGTGAACATGGGCGCCCTTCCCGGCTGCATCGACTCTGCCCCCAGTTCACTTTCTATTGAAAAACTGTCACCTCTCTCTGTAACTGCTGCTGTCAAGCTCATCATTTTGATCATAAAATGTCCGTATTAACCCACTCTACATGATCTTGATATTTTTTATTTCGCTATTGTGTCTGTAAATCAAGATCTGAAACATTAATAACAGATAAATCAGATGCTCAGGGTTGATTGACAGTGTTACCAAGCGCCCGCTCCCTGCTAAAGCAGCGGGGCGGGAGGGGTGTTACCTTTAACAGCCTTGCTCCGGATTGGTTGCTATGACACTTGCGGTCGGACTTTCAAATATGGAACTCGGCTCCAAATTTACCCCTATAACTGTAAGCCTGGATGAGCTTTATTTGACGAACCGAACGCTTTTTTCACACTTTCTTAGTTTACTTCTTTATACGGTCTATGGGTAGTCCCGATCAAGACTAGCTCAAGACTCGGCCACTGCTCCTGACAGGTTGTCCCAACGAGCGGCGTTAAAGGATGGGTCAAAATGCAGAGGACAGATTTCCCTATGGGGATTGTAAAATACATCTCAACTTTAATTCTACCTGCCTTTCCACCTCTCATCCCTCTCTTTCTATCTGCTCATCTCAAGTGCGTTCCTGTACGTTTAGCAAATGAGATTTCCCGCTTGTGCACACAGACGGCGGAGACGCCCTTCATTCGAGCCCATCCATTCTTTAATCCTGTTTAGTTTAGGATGATAGGGCCCCCACCCCGCCCCACCCCCTCGCATACGCAGGGGTCAGCGGGTGTAGAATGTGCCACGGGAGGGAGGCTACGGGGGACAGTTAGCCACAGTCACAGCTACGTCACCGTATTGACATTTAAATTAGTCGTTAAGCTAGGTCGTGCTCGGGCGATTGAGTCAACGTGCATTAAAAGTCCAAGCGCAATGTGGACCGCGTGGGAGGTCAACAGCGATCGCAGAGGATCAAATCAAATTCACTACTAGCACGGTAGAATCAAACTGCAGCACCACTCGGAAGCTACGAGGGCCTGAAACGGCAAAATAAACAATTAAAATAAATACAATTAGCCAATAAAATGAACCAAATACTAGTCAAACTTCTGATTTTAAGTGTCTACGTGTTTTATGATTATGATGATCCAATTAATAATCCTTTGAGCAAGACCGTATCGTATTTTGGTTTGCTATTCCAGCGGTAACAGCATTCATATTTTTATTTATATGCATTTATTTGTTTTTAGTGGACCAATCAGGGGGGTATTTTACTTCTATGGGGTATTAACTGCTAACACATAACGCATTTAGATCACCATGTTTCCTTTTATTGTTTTGAAAATGCTACATATTTACATGTTTAATAAGTTTAAGGTACATTGCTGAAGCTGACTCGCCATCCCTTTGCTCCTCGTGCAAAGTTACTCCCCCTTCAGAGCACTATCACAACACAATCATCCCGCTAATGTGACTACTGCACATCGCATCAGGTTTGTGAAGTTGTTGAGTATAGTTTAGCGTCATGTTTTTGTATATTTATGGAGAATTGTCGAGTGGGAGCATGAGTGACGCAGGCGAACCATAAAGAGGGTTCGAAAAGAGTCTGGGAGAGATCACAAAATGACTCAAACATGCATGGATGACATCTAGAACGTCTTCAGGCGTGTTTTTGATCAGGGAACTTTATAACATGGTAGAAAGCTTTAACAAAATATGTCAAAATAAAACAAAATGTCGAACTACATTCTGTTTGGATCTCTACTTGTGTGGTCCCATTTTGACCACTGTAACCTGAGGATTGCCATTAATAGTTTACAACCTTCATTTTGGGAAAACTTCACTGCGCGCCTATTTGCTCTCACCTCAAAAGTGAAAACAGTTTTGTACTCTCCATGTCTCTTCAAATCAGGTCATTAAAATCATAAAGCCCAAATTTCATGCAACTGGGTCAGACAACGTCCTTGCTGTTTCTAATCCGAGAGAATGCGAAATCACAAGTCCCATTACCGGGATTATATTTAATAGACTGTGCCTGGCTGAGCGGAGCAGCTAGCCTTGGGTGTCAAATGTTAACCTCAGCTGCCCGGCCACCTGGTCACCAACCCAACAGTAAAAACCCATCTGATGCCAAAAGCAGCAGTGTCAGAGGAAGTTAGAGGAAGAGGAGGAGGAGAGGGAGCTGTGAGGGGGCATGGACAACCTGTTCTATCAGCTATATATGGAAGTACAGAGGAAGGGCCAGCGGGGCGAGGTGAAGGAGCCATATGCAGCCTAATTACCACAGGCATCCGGACAAAACAATGCAACCAACCATTGAAGGAAAAGAAAAAAAAAACTAGTGAATATCGTCATAACAACAGCAAATTGGATGTTGCCCTTCACCACTGGGTTATGATATATACATTAAACAACAAAATCATCTTTTTACCGTGGCCTCTCTCGTTATTCACATCAGATTTTGTAGTTTCACTTACACTATCTGAAACAACACATATAATAATGGCCAATTTAAAAAAAACACACATTTCCCAGCTTCTGTGCTCCCCATACTGTGATTTTGTGGAGCTCGCCATCTACTGGCAGCAAAGGGAATTACCACGAGGAAAACAAACTAGATAAAAACTGACGTCGCAGTTGTAATGAAAGTGATTTGAAGGCGGAGTCTGGCGATGATTCGTGCACTTGTAAACTGCAAAGGGTTTCTCTACCTGTGACACAACAATCCTGAGAAAATTCAAACTAGGCCTGTCACAATAATCACGTTATCGTTCAATTAATGATGAACAGAAAGTTAGTTTATAGGGCTCAATATTTATCGTGGGTATTTTTTCTTCATACTAGCGGGAACGTTTTGATATTTTTAAGGATCTAATAAAAAAAAAACTTCTATGAAACAAACCAACTGCTAAAGTGGTTAATTCTGCCATTTATGAATTGCAGCTCTGGATTTTAATTTTTTTTGGGGGGAATATTTTTGAGTATAATCCTGCATTTAGGTTTCAGTATTATTTAAATTTTCTTCAACAATCTATCGCACTTCATAAACATGTTGTCGTGACAGGCCTAATTCAACCCACGTGTGGTGACTACTCAGAGGCAAAGGATTTATCAGAGGATTACTGAAACCAGCATGAATAAAATGAAATACACCTCCAGGTATGTTTTTATGATGAGGGAACAATGTTATAACATGGATCAAAGCTGAACAAAAAGACAACTTTGCATAATATGTGCCCTTGAAAGGTTTCAAAATAACATAATCTGCGTGCACACGAACAAAGCCAGTGACTGTCCATTTCTTTGACATCCTAATGCAGCGCTGACTCTTCTGCTTAAACATCTCCACTGACAGATTTTTAACCAACGCTCCATTGTTCCATAAGTGATAAGATCGTGCGTATCCGGCAACACCAAAAAATGCACAGAGGAGTAATGTGAATCGAAATGAATCAAAGATATGCTGCTATTTTAGCGTCAAGAATTGCAAATCCCAACTGAAAACTACTAAAGGCCACCGACACAACAACCGTAAAGAGGAATAACTCTTTCTAAACGTGACATCGATAAATAATAAATCGATACAACGCTGCAAAACATACAAAACACAATGAAATACTGAAATAACAATAGCAAATTTGTGTCTGTAGTGAGTCATAAACGGGTTAATGTTTCGACTCTCGCTCTCATCTTCCTGCAGTGACACAGGCCATTTGATCCAGCGTACTGTAGGGAGTATTATAGTGGACTTACGGCGGGCACCAGCAGCTTCTTGACCTCCTCCACGGCTCTCCTCATCTTGATCTCGGCTCTGGTCTGGGTGTCCTCCACACTGATGAGAACATGGAGGTCCTCGTTTAGGTGCTCCCAGTTGGGCTTGCCTCTGTTCTGCTCCTCCTGCGGGGACAGAGAGAGAGAGGAGGAGGAGGTGAGTGCGAGGAAGGAGAGAACTAAAAATCAATCTTCTGGCACCATTTTTGTAATGTGTTATACTTAATAGATTTTTTTTGTTTTTTCCTTGATCTGAGCTTATTTTAGAGAAAAAAACGCAGATGGAAAGAGTTTTGTTTTATTATTAATTTTAAAACAAATCTTACTGCACTTGCTTTTTTATGTATTTATTTATTTATTTATTTTAATTTTGCACATTTTATTCTATTAGTGATTGATAAAAATCTAGTCAAAATGATTTTTACTTCAATTTTCTATTTTAATTTCAAGTTAAGACTGGCTGTTTTACCATAAATACACTTTCAACTCCTTTTTTTTTACCATCTGCACTTTCTATATTTAGAGCCAATATCACAAGTACGCTCCTCTATTGTGAGTTCTCTCTTAAATTTTACACAATTAAACTGAATGCTCACAATTACAATTTGCGAAAGTCAACTCTAATCACACAGGAAACACTGCGAATTTGGAGTTTTAACATTTAAACAGGACCAGAAGAAGTGAACGGTTAACAACTGAACTACAAATAGAGATGGACCAACACCAGCAGCTTTTGGTCATCTGTTTTAAGTGAACTCTGAGCAGATCCATGTTTGAGATTCTAAAACGAGACCCAAACATTTATGTCAAGTCACATTAAAGTTCACAAAATGTACTTTTCACTGTTGTAAAAAATAATGCCAAATGTATTCGTCACAGTATTAATCTAAAACAGCTTAATAGTAGAAAAAGATCCATGGATTTCCTGTGCAAATCTGTAGAACTGATTTTTTTTTTGATGATCACAAGTAATTATGGAGCTGTGGGTGGAGATAGGGGGTAGGTGAAACAGGAATTTTGTAAGCACTCGAGCCTCAAATGCAGGACAATACAGGAAATAAAAGTTAATGATGAGGGAACACCTTATATTGCATTTAATATATCTTTTTTTCCTCCAAAATCATTCAGCCCCAGTGTGTTGTATATGATTGTGTGTGTGTGGGTGTGTGTCGTATAGGTGTGTGTGTGTGTGTGTGTGTGTATAAACAGCAGCGCCATGACAACAGCTCTGGAAGGAGCAGGGAGCAGGTGGGTGGCACTGGGCTGCCGCTCCGAGCTCTTGTGGCTGGAGGAATTTTGGGAAGCGTGTCAGGTGAGCCTCCTGCAGTGGCCCAGATGCATTGTGGGTAATTAGCCCCCTCCCTCACAGCTCTACACATGAGCGGGGATGTGGAGAGAGGGGGGGGAGGGCCTGTCGTCATTACACCAGTAGGGGGCAGGCTCAGGTCATGCTCTACACTCTCCTCATCTGCAAAAGTAGATTGTTTTGAAATAATATGTTCTTTCACCGTATTCTCAGGGACATTTTTAACAAATAAACTAATATAATGTTCATTCTTTTAGGACTGGGAGATGTGGCGATTGAAAACTTGTGAGTGCAGCCTTTGTCATGGTCTAAAGGGGCGACAGGTGGATTAATCACGTCACAGTAAATACATGAGGGTAAAACATTAAGGTTAGGGTTAACTTTTTTAGGTTTCTTTCCAATAGAATCTGGAAACACAAAGTGAGTAATCCATCCAGCTTTTTCATTCGATTATCAGCCAGAGCACCACAACTCCAGATACCCAGATACTAACCAATACTCTAACTAGTATCAAAACTCGATATTCAGTTGAACAAGTATTAATAGTGTAAAATAATAGGACAGATTCTGATTTTGTTAAACTCCTCAATCTTTATCAGAATGAACTTTTCAACATAACACAATGATGTCGTGGTTCTATTATGAATCTTATCTATCTATACGTTGGTCCCTTGTTTATCACTGGGGTTATGTTCTGAAAAAAACCCGCAATAGGCGAAATCCGCTAAGTAGTGTCGTAGCTTTATTTTTTACAATTATTCCATACGTTTTGCAGCTGTAAAACCCCTCACCACACACTTTATACACTTTTCTCACACTGGCATCAACACTTTCTCACATTTCTCTCTTGTTTAAACTCTCTCAAAGTTCAAACCTTCGTAGGCGTCTTTGTCGGTGCAGAACATTTCATCGACGTTGTGGGTTTTGTCGGGGAGAAAACAAATTGCAAACGTACAGCACTTCAGAGTCACACTGCGATCCAACGTTTATGTAAATTTGGCTGAACACATTCTGTACTGTACAGGAGACACGGCACGGAGGAGACTGATGGACAACGGTCTACAGTCCCTCAGCCAATCAGGACGCAGAAAGGTGAAGAACAAAAAAGCAAGACCGTGAAAGGTGAAGAAGCTGTATATCTGTACCTACCCTCTATATCTATGTATATCTATCCAGCTCTATGTCTATATACATCTCTCTATCTCTAACTCTCTGTCTATATCCATCTCTATGGTATATATAGGCAATTTATCAATCTCAGCATCTTCTCCAGAATTAAAATCAAGTTTGACATTATGGCAGCGTACATCGTAGTTTCTTCTGGACTTGTCAGATTCACATGCAAACCCTCCCATAGACTCTATATTATGACTGCGTTGGCGTTCCATACGAGCCGCACGCGTCTTAAATCGTTCCTATTCTCTCCCATCGACCCTCCTCCTCGCTTCGCCTCAGAGGAAGTACAGTCCTCTTTCAGACCGTTGGCTTTCATGGCTGTGCGGCGACACGCGATACCGCACAGGAGCGCTTTTAAGAGTCCTCCTCGCCGCGTTTACCGTCACCGCGCCGACCACATGAAGCTTACCCCTCATTCCGCAAATACACAAGCGCTATTTTCCATTTATCTGTCCGTGGAGTCAGCTGTTAACAGATGTCCTCCACAAAGCGCAGCGGCTCCGATTACCCCGCGCCTATTCAGGGTTTCAAAAGGACGCTCCATAAAAGAGTTTGAAGAGACGTGATGTATTGACAGTTGGGTCTGAATGGTGCGCTTTGCTTTGCAGGTTCAAATAGTGCTACAGTTGGCAGAGATACAGAGGCTGCGGCGTTTCCGAGCGGGACAATGACTGGCAGGATGGACCGGTGGCCGTGCCAGGATTGTCCTCGTTCATCCAGGAGAGAGGAACGAAAGAGAGAAATGGAAAGAGTTAGTTTTTCCTGACAAGTATTTCAAATGAAGAGACAGTTCGAAGTAGAGTAATGGTCGGTTAAGGGCGTTCTTGGTGGACTAAAGACACAAAGGCAAAAGCTAAAAACTACTATTTATGCAGGAAAAAAAGTACGAGGAAACAATGTATTTATATAACGACAGATAGCACTTGTGAATCGAGAGTTTCCGGTTCCATCGACTCTAAAAAACTGTACAGAGCGAGACCCTGTACCCAATTTTCCCCATGTATTTAAGCAAAATTTGTCTTGCTCCGGTGCAGATATAGCATAAGCAGCTCTTGAGATCCCCTGTCTATATCTAATTATCATGCTAACACGCACTTCCTGGTCATAGGACAATAAAGCGCACTTCCTGATTAGCAGACTATAAAGAGCTTTGAGAGTGTAAAGAGTGTTGTTTGTTTTACTGTCATGGCAAAACTACTCTCTGGTCTCTGAAAAGTTGTGAAATGTGCTTCTAAACTCATCGTGGTGAATAACTAAGATGGTCTGAACGCATAAGGTAAATGAGGGATAACTTTGGACCACTGCAAACCGTTTGTAAGACAGTAAGCAGAAGCAAATATATCTTTTAAGTGGGGAAAAAGTCCTCAAACAGAACTATGAAACCCAGGAATAAACTGCAAAAAACACAAGCATGACAAACGTTATTATAACAAATTATAACTACGAAAAAAAGATTATTATGAACAAGAAATGGAAGTCACTGTCCATGTGAAGACTTGGATTAGTGAACCTGGTAACTGGTGCTCATAACAGTGGAAGGCAACTACAGAAGAACACAACACAACACAGGCACAGGCTAATTTTAGTCACAAGGTAGAACAATGCCTCACTGTGAAGCAAATTAAGAACAGAGCAACAACTAGTCTGAAGAAGGCTGGACTAAAGAAAAGTTTATTTGGCATCGTAATAGACTATTTTATATTGTCGTGCAAAAAGTCTAAAGACACACGCCCACTTTCAGTTTGAAGAATTTAACCAAATCTGATCCTTGGTTCATTTCTCTCTGGGATTAAGTTAAAGTTAGTAGTAGTTTAGTAGTAGTTATCACATACAATAGCTGAGTTGGTGAACATTTGTCCGCTGATTCAAAGGCTGGTGGTTCCTGGCCTCGACGTAGAGCCGACAGAACCACTGACCCACAGGTTTGGTGTTTGTGTCACTGGTGTGGAGTGGTTCCTTGTTGTAAAGTGCTTTAAGTATCTTGGAGGTGGAAAAGCGCTGTATAAATTGCGACCACTTACCAAGTAGACTGAAATATGAACTGACAAACTAATACAAGTATCAAATTTCAGAGCATGTTTGTACAGGTCTAAACTACAGGGTTTAGCCGTTTTTGCACAGAATAAAACAGGAGATTTTGTTGTTTGTGGAGAAAATAATGGTACAAAAATGGCAGCCCTTGTGAGTTGCTAATTTCGTTTATTCAAATTGCGATTTTGATTCAATTTTAATTCATTCTAAACTAAACTACTAAAGGATTACAACCCTACTGAGTATTGATGGGCGGTATATTACTGCCCCATGTGCCATTCCCACTCTCCTCAGTGCATCAGGTTTGTCTGTTTGACTCGTGTGTTCAAATGGAAATAGAAGATCGTTACGACTGTATGCTTACACAAACAGTATCAAAGTATTTATATTCCAGATAAATCAATTTCCCTATTAATTCTACTAAAGTGAAAAGTATTGTAAATTTTGGGCTATTGAGCACACCTGAATATAGGCCACACCAGCTAAATCTGTACATTCATAAGCTGCAGGATTTTATAATGTAACATGAGATATTTCCACAGAAAGACGATACACAGAGGTTTATTAAGTTTTAATTTAAGACATGCTTATTTTTATTTTTATTTTTTTAATCAAACTGTGCCTGAAAATCTGCAGTACGGCACCAACACGCCATCAACACAGGATGAAGATATCTGCATGTTTAGAAAATAAAACGGCACCAATACAGGCATCTGCTTTTATTTCCTCTGAAAGTGTTTGTCGTCACTGACCAAGTTCTTCCCATTGCTGCGTCCAATGTCATACCATCAGTTAATTAATGCCAAACTGACGTGCAGTGGCTCCATTTCCTTCTTTGACGTAAGATCCATTGCCTTTAAGTTAAAAGCTGCATCATTTGCATTTCTTCCTGTGTTTTCCGTAATGAGTGTGTGGGCATGATGTGCAAAAGTTCACGTTCAAAATCTAAACTAGTTTATTCTTCAGCGCATAATCTTTCCCCAAGTCTGTCTCACTTTTGAATTTACTGTTTGAGAGTGCCCCCCGGTGGCCATTAGCCTTTAAAAATCTATAAATTAGCCGCACTGTTGTATAAGCCGCAGGGTTCAAAGTATGGGCAAAAAAAAAATAGCGGCTTATAGTCTGAAATGTACAGTAAATTTGTGATTTTTACATCAACTTTGACCAATTTCGGCCTTGCTATAGATTTTAAAAGCTCACTATTGGCAAATAATGGTTACAGCCACAACAGCAGGCAAAGAATATTGTACTTTTGCATGTTATAAATACACAATGTTATTCTTTGATAATTGCTATGGCAACAGTGCTAATAATTCTTCAGTGTGAGACCCTTGAAACCTCATACAATATACCACTCTGAGTATACTTCAGTGTTCAATGTCCTATTAGAACATGTTCCATTTTGCCTCAGCTTAAAGAAATAAATCAGTACTGAATGAAGTGGACCGTTCAATGCAGCGCCAGCCCCGTTCAGAGGTCACTCCACAGAACAGGCGAAAGGACCTTGTATCAAAGAGGAGTTTTAGATCAACGTCAGAGGAGAAATTAGCCCAAATATAAGGCCATTACCCTGTGTGTGGTGGTCTTTGTGCAGGGCAGGCTGCTGTGAAACCTAAGGCCCCAGGTAGCCTCCGAATTACAGCCCGATCTGAAGAAAAATGATCCACGCTACAGCGAACGAGGGTGGACAAGGTCAGGCTCTGCTCTGTGAGAGGGAGCGACAGCAGAAGAGAGGAGGAGGAGGAGAGAGCGGTGATGGTATGAGTGGGAGGCAGGGGGCGCTATAGGACAGAGCTGAGGAGGAGAAGAGAGGAGGAAGACCGGAGACGGGGAGCGCTACAGGATGGACGACTATTAACAGGCACTTGGATGACCCTGTCTGACACCAACCTTGATGAGCTACAAACATTTATGTATTTATTGTTTGATATGGATGAATAAAAATTTACTTTTTGTGTTTACATAAATTGCTCGGGATCATAGCAGCAGAATATATTGCAAAAGAAGCGAAATTTGAGCTGGTGCACCCGAGGGTACACACAACACAGTAAAGACACCTTAACAAATCGCCACAGCTGCAATTCTTCAGATACAAGAATGTTCTCTGCAAAGAACAAAATAGTTGGCTTGTTATAGAAAATTCTTATTGCGCCTGGAGTTTAGACCTCTGTGAAATGCATTGGGATTCCTGTATTAGTTCATCGGTTGGTCACATTGGTCACATTTTCATATAGCGCTTTTCCACATTCAAGGCACTCGAACTGCTTTACGTCAAGGAACCACTCACCCACTCGCGCGCGCATTCATACAACAGTGTACGCAGACACTGGGGGCGAAGGTTGGGTTATAAGTGTCTTGCCAAAGGACTGAAAGATAGCATCCATCTGTGGGAGCTGGAATCGCACTGACCGCTCAACCAATGTTTATGTTGAGAGCGGGATTCGAACCGCCAACCTTCAGATCAGTGGACAAACGCTCTACCAACTGAGCATTTTTATGTAGAATTGTTGATTCAGAGCGTACAGCCAGACAAATCTATTCAGTAAAATTTGAAAGACAGAAGTTTGGGACTCCTTATATATCGGTAGTGGGCCTTAAGTCTCCTTCCTGATAGTCCTTGTGGTTCCTGTGACCTTTGACCTCCAGTGCCAAGGTCAATGGCAATGGGCCGACAGGTGCAGGTCGTGACGGTAAAGCAACAAACAACAACTAGCACACGAGCACTTCCTGATACTCGGACAATAAAACACTTTACAATCAGAAGCAGACAGTACACAGCAGATTTATTTTTACCCTAAGAGCTGCTTAAACAATATATCTGCACTGACGCAAGACTAATTTGCAAGTACATGATAGCACATGCCAGAGGAGCGCAGAAATAGCCTGTGACTTCTTTCATCTGTCCAGCAGCTGCCTGACAAAAGAGCGTGTGGGGTGAGGGTCAGCCCGGGACATGTGCGAATCCAGGGGGCGCTACGGAGTTCACACTTGACAGCGTAAAAGGTCACTACTTCCAAACTTTGAATCGGTGGAAGAATACACAATACACCAGCGCTGCGGAGCGAACGTTGCAATGGGGAATTGTTGAGGCGGTCAAAAGGTCTGCGGTAGGACAATTAATCAATACGGAGCCGAAATTTCATCTTGAACGGTTGTAATTAGCAAGTTGCAAAAGGTAGTGGAGGTATTTGCAGAGAACCAAGTGTCCCTGTGTCTCCATAGGGTTTTATTCTGTGTAAAAGCTGCTAACCCTGTAGCTTAGACCTCTATAGTCATGTCCTTGTGGGTCAGATGCCCTCCCTGTGTCTCCATAGGCTCTTATTCTCTGTAAAAGCTGCTAACCCTGTAGCTTAGACGAACCCAATCATGTTCTAAAATGTCTGTTTGCCAGATGCCCTCCCTGTGTCTGAGGTTTCATCCAGTGTAAAAGTTTAGACTTCGACAAACACATTCTGAAGTGCATGGGATTATTGGATTAGATTAGTTCATAATAATTCATAATTCAGTTTCTTCTTAAATGTTAAAATCCTGGGCGATCTTTCAAACAGAATTGTAGATTCAAAGTGTACGGCCCGACAAACGTATAAAGTAAAATTTGATATAAAGCATTTTGAGACTCCTCATATAGCAGGGCTTACGTCTCCTTCTTGATAGCCCCTATGACTCCTGTGACCTTTGACCTCCTGTGTCAATGGCAGAGGTAAGCCAATATACTATGAAGTAATATCTTTAAACTACAGGATTGAACGGGTATGGAATGGCGTTTTGCAAACTTTGGGATAACCATTTCACATTTTCTAACTTAAAATAATATACAGCACAAAGATCAATGAAAGAGAAAGAGTTTTATCTGTGACGTAACAAAACTGGCAAAATGCTAATTGATTGATGAAACCGTGAATGATGCAAAAGTACAACTACAGGCATGTTTTTGATGAAGGGACAAAAGCTCAAAAAGTCAAGTTAGAATAGTATGTGTGCTTTAAATAATTGCACTTTGCCCATTGCGACCCTTCAAATCTCATTGTTAATTCCATTGTGATTTATCCTGTAGCTGCAGTAAACTTCGAACACAACACGTATTGCCATCGTGCGAGGTAGGACCGCTGACTTGATGGAGCGAGTCTCATTTCCAAATGTGTGTTGCGATTGCATGAACCAACCTAGTGTAAGATGTATTGATTTTCCAATAGCACTTAATGAGCAAACGGGGAGGGACAATGCACTTTATGGTTGGCACAAGGTGAAGATTTAAAAGCCAAACCTATTCCGTCAGCAAAAGCATTTATCAAAACAATTGTATTAGCTATGGAGCCATTTACAAATGGTGGAGGACAGAGGGGTGACTAGTGCAACCAGTGTTTTTAGGACACTAAAACACAAAAAAATTAAAAATAAAATAGACACTAGAGTGGGATTTTCAGCATTAAACTGTGGTACTTTCTTTTCTATTCCCATGTGGTCTTATATCTGTGCAATCCCTCAGTCGTCCAGTAGGTTCATCGTGGTCCATGGGCGTGTACTAGTCTATGTGTCTTATACTTGTTCTGACACAGCTCAAGATCATTCTAAAGATATTCACAAAAGGTTCATTTCTGTCCTGTGAATGTGACGTTTTCAGTTTTAACACTTGCTCAAAAGTATATCTAGCTTCAATACTAGTTTAAGTATCGATTAAAGATCAACCGATGTGGAGTTTTCCGTGGCCGATGCTGATACCGATTGTTTACAGTAGAGAGCAAACAACGGCCGATAAGCTCTGCCAATACTTTTCAGTTGATATTTAGGGCCAGTTTTGATTATTTTCCCCAAATTATGTCATTTAAATTTACTACAAACTCCCCCCAAGCCCTTTTTTTTAACCACAAACCTATAAGAGAGCTGTGTAGTCATGTTTTCTTCAGCCATCTCTTTGCATTTAAGTGTTAATATAAAGCTTTGTGTGTATTTTCTAAGCAGCGGATCGACCAAAACTAAATATCGGCCTATGTTGGAGATTTAAGGTCGATGGCATATGCTAAAAAGTCCAAATATCAGCTTGAATGGTCTATCTCTAGTATCCATTCATATCTGGTTCATAATACTTTCGACAATCCTATATCCAACAGCTGTCTGCTCCGGCATCTCTTCATCGGCCTCAAATAGAATGAGTGTTTACAATGTGTTTACTCGGCTCCCTCTCTCCACGCGGCACACGGGTCGATTGAAAATACTTGTTATTTAATTACGTTTGCACCTGTTGTTGATTTGCATTTAGCATTAATGCAGCCTCAATACCGCGGAGACCGGGAGCTGCCACGTTCGATGAAGCTCGAGAGAAAGTAGTTCCTTTGTTCCCAAAACGTAAGACAATTACTGTGAAGAAAACATGCCGGCTCGGTCCCAGCGGGCAGGATCTGAAGCTGGAGCTGGTGTGTGCAGTACTAGGAGGACCACGTACCAGATGAGGACAGGGTAGTGTGTTCTGCTTCAAGTGTTCTCCAAGGACTAGAAACAGTCTGTCTGGCATGAGCGAATCAAAAGAGACACGTTACAATAACACAAGAGAATAGTTATGTGGCTGGTAGGAGTTCAAGATTGGGCCAGCGAGGGGTCTTCAAAAAGAGCTTGTCATCCCATATTAAAGGGAGGATATTAAGCAAAATCAGTGTTTTTGGAGATTTCTACCATCTTATAACGTCGTTCCCTCATCAAAAACATGACTGAAGTGGTTTTAGATGTCGTACATGCATGTTTGAGTATTTTAGCGATCTCTGGAGGGCGTCATCCAAGCTCCCACTCGATAATTCTACATCATTATACAAAAGCATGACACAAAACATTACATTTCAGCTTGTAATGTGCAGCAGTTTTAGGTAGAGAAACACGTCAGAGTGACTTGTGACTCAGAGCATCAAAAATGAAACTGAAACTAATAACATAATAACATGTTAATATGTGGTTATTATTGAATTTAGCATTTTCAAAAAACAATAAAAGGTAACATGGTGATCTGATCTGTTATGTTAGCAGTTAAGACCCAACAGAAGTAAAAAGACCCCTCTTTAAAGATGACATACTGCCTTTTTGTCTAGGCCTAATGTACGACCCCCATGAGTCACTGTGCGTCTAAAACAACTTAATAAATAAGCATGTCCGCTGACTTCCAGTAGACAGCTGCGGTGCTGATTCCCACCTGCATCACAACAAAGAGCTGCACTGCTGGACCATAATGTCAGGACACTACTACTGCTCGCTACTGTGATCTGTATCTGTGTACTTCTAAATAAGTACTATTATAATGAAGTAATGGTACACCTGCTGCATACAATGTTTGGTTAATCTATCCACCGGTACATGTTCTATATGAATTAACTAAAATAAATGCATAATATTGTCACCAAAGAACATCTCCCACATGTTAGAGCCACATGAACCATCTCACACTCTGAGGACTTCAGGGACCGGCCTCCTGCTGGTCCCAGAGTCAGGACTAAACATGGAGAATCAGAGTATCGGTTTTCTGCAGCTAAAACCTAGAACATTCTTCCTGAAGATGTGAGACAGGACTCTACTTTGACAATGTTTAAATCCAGGCTCAGAACAGTTCTGTTTAGCTGTGCATACGATATGTTTTTTCTGCACTCTTCTTTTAATTTTAATTTTATAATGATTATTTATGTTTTGATTTGTTTGTATTGTGTGTTTAATTCTTATTTTGTAAAGCACTTTGAATTATTTTACATGTGAATTGTGCTATACAAATAAACTCACCTTGCCTTGATGTAGTATATAAAATAAATAGAAATAGATAAATAAAAAATAAATTAATAAATAAATTGTCATACATGTTTGTACACCTTCAAAATTTCTAAAAGCCGGCACCGTGCAATATCGCCTTCACTTCTCTCTCCCTCCCCTCTTCTTCTCGCTCGCCCTCTCCCTCACTCCTGTCTTCACTCCATTCCCTCTCCCTCTGGATGGTGCGTGAGCGGAGTCTGTCCCGGTGAGCTCCACTGAGCCGGTCCCCGTCAGGCAGCCGGGCCCAGGAGACAGGAGCAGGAGCTGAATTATTGAGAGCAGAAAAACACTGCCTCTAATGGCTCCTGAATAAACAGGCCGACTGCGGCGGGGCATCAGGCTGAAACAGAGCTCAGGAGGCGGGCGCTGTGGGCAGGGACCAGGGCAGAGAGTGAGCTGTGTGGAGGGGGGGGGGGGGAACAGCACTGACAAAGCACAAGAGGACAATAATGAAATAGTTGGAACAGTCACTTCTATGGGGCATTACCTGTATTCACACATAACATTTAGATCACCATGTTACCTTTTATTGTTTTGAAAATGCTATGACGCTAAAAAAACTACAAACTTAATATGTTTTATAAGTTTCACTTTTGGGCCCCCCTTCCCCTTGCTCACCAGACTAAGTCACACCCCCTTCAGAGCGCTATTGCAACACAATCAGCTAATGAAACTACTGCACATCACATCTGGTTTGTGAAGTTGCTTTGTACAGTTTTGTATCATGTTTTTCTGTATTTATGGAGAACTGTCGTGTGGGAGCATGGGTGACGCAGGCTTGTGGGCGGAGCCATGTATAGAATTTTACAGCTAACCATAAGGATTGTTCGAATAGAGCCCCGGAGAGATCACTATATTACTCAAACATGCATAGATGACGTATAAATCCACTTCGGGCATATTTTTTGATGAGGAAACAACATTATAACATGGTAGAAAGCTCAGTTATATTAGTCCTTATATTATGTTTGGGTTTTTTTTTTTATAATTTAAATTTTGACCAGTTTATGACAAATTGAAAAAGGTAATCTTATCGTCGTCTGTGTGCTGTATCTTTACCTTGAAGCTCACTGAAAGTTGTGAAAAGTACTTCTAGGATGCTCAGAATGCATAAGGTAAGTGAGGAATAACTTTGGAAAAATGATCACAAAAAAACAATTATTCGTCAGTAAACTCAACAGCGCAATCAGCCGAATCAGTGCTTACCCTGCGCTCTATTCACCTCAACATGGGGGTTTGACTACAGGAAATATGAGATGAAATACTTTACCGTGCTACATTTGCATAAGTTGGAAGTCAAGACTACCACTGGCTGGCAAATCAAGGAGCGAGGAGGTTCAGAGGGAGATGAAAAATGGGAGGAATGCTGGAAAAAATCTTTTAAAATAAACTTTAATTTTGCAAGTTCGAAGGCAGAGTTTAAAGTATCAAGAGTAGTAGAATTGTCCTCATGCGACTCCAGAGAAACCCGAGGAGATACGCCGCAGATGGAGTGTCACTGCTCATGCCAGAGAATGTAAAGTACCAGTGCCAAGCTAGCACCAACAACATGGCGGCCATTTTCAAGTTTCGCACCAATTGAGTCGTCATCGTAGTTGGAATCAGAGACGGGCCTGGGGCGACGTATCATTTATAATAAAAAAAAAAAAAAACTGACAAAAGGCAAGGACGTAAAGTGATATTTCTGCACTTTTGGGTTTTTTCCTTTATGTTTTGTGCAATACTTGAATAGTTTTATAAGGATTTGTTTGGATCACAGCAGAAAGGAGAAGGTTTAAAGTAAGTCAGCTGGAGGACGGCCTATACAAGTCGACGGGAAGTTCACTGTTTTTGATCCACAATCGTTGAACCTTATTATTTATCTGTGATTGGTTCCACAAACTTGTCATATTAACCTCATGGCTTGAGGCGCGATCACGTGGCTAATGGCACCGCTTTGCTAACAGAAAAGATGTTAGCGTAAGATTTCTAATTACTTGGAACTCCGGCAATGTTGTGGTCTTTTCAGTGTAGTTTGGCTCAGATATGGGCTCTTTACTCATTCGCTCAGGACTAAAATTACAAAATTACTGACAACTTTAGCAACTCGCCTCACAGCAAGAAGGTCCTGGGTCAGATTTACCACGTAAAACTACGCTGGTCGGACTTTGCGCGTTCTTCCTAGGCCTGTCACGATAACAAATTTAGAAGTTTGACACATTACTGAAGTAAATATAGATGATAAACAATAATACTGAAACAAAAAACATAAAGACTATTCTAAATCTACATTATTGTTAAAATCATGTGCTGAAATAAGTAGAATAGTAGAATGAAACACTTTAGTACTTAGTTTGCATCTGGAATGAGTCGTAAAAGTTATTTATTCAACCTTTTATGCATAAAATTTTATCATAAAGCCAAAAAATTACAAAAGAAATCCCCAAATGTACACACAATAAATACTGATCTCCAAAATGATTGTTCCATCTAACAAATATTGAGTCTATACAGTATTTATCGTACCGGGGCTAGTTTTTCCTGTGTCTTCGTGGCCCTGGTTTACCATCCAAAGTAAATCATGTAATCCTCAAGCCAGGTACTCCCCACAACATGCACAACAGGTCAAATCTTTCAGCTAAGTTAGAACCTAACCAAGCCTAGCTCAAGATCTGGAGATGATCTGGTCCCTGATAGGTTGCCCCGTTGAAGGATGGGTCAAACGCAGTGGACAAATGTCTCTACAGGGGATAATAAAGTGTACCCTACCATGTCCTTATCTAATCAACAGTCTGCCAAAAAGATCTTGCTGTTGCAGTTTGTCCCACTTATATTGAACGCGGAGGTCACATTTCTCTACCGGCACTAACTCTTAAGAACAATGTTGTTGCTAAAATGGGAACCTTTACGAGTGAATAATAAATAAAGATGGCCAAAATGTAGCGTTAGCAGTAACCTCATAAAGTAGATATATTGACATTTTGCACAGATGCTAAAATAATGGAAAGTCCCATTAACAAAAGGTCCCCTCGGTCACACCTGTGCTTTTCAAATATCTTCCGTTGGCTCCAGAAATAGACCGCTCCGACTCTACTCCTGCCTTATGAGTTTCCACAGCACAGAGTTACCACCAGGGCGGATCACGTAACAGAATCCAGCCGAGCCAGAGCGGCGGAGAGGTGGTCCCCAAACATGAGGTTAGGTCATGCTCACAAACAAGTGCGAGAGCGCTGTCAAGACTGTGTAACTTTTTCTAATGGGATTCGGATGTATAGGGAAAAACATTAGGGCTGGGGACGACTTCGGACATTTTTGGTGGACTAAAGACGTCCTGCCGATGGACTGGGTGATAAAAAAAATAAAAAAACTCTCAAAATGATCAACATATCTCTGTATCTGACCCAAACCGCACTCACAAGACTACACCCGTATGGGAGTTTATGTAAAATCGACTATTTTTGTAGATAAAAGCACTAGGATATCATGTATTTATATAAAAACAGATTCAAACTATGGACTTCTCCTTTCTGCTGTTGTTCCGTCTAAATCCTCGAGTCGACTAATACGAATTTTAGTCGACTAAGACTCATACAGGCCGATTTTTAAACTAAATGACTACGGTCTACACCCCTAAAAAAACTGTTTTATTTTAAATATCACATGTAAAAGGAGCACATACCATTTTGACGCTCAACTTCATCATTTTGACAAAATTTGACCCAGATAAAGCTAAAGTGATGCTGCTTGAGGACCTCACGATACAAGTACACTATACAAACAAAATTTTAAAGTGGAATTTACTAGGCTGGCAAGTCCAGACTGATATCACGCTGAATTTAAGAGGAATATCAGCCTGGTCCACGCTCTCTACACTTACGCTACGTCTCAAACTCAATTTAGAATCAGATTTGATGATTTCAGTGACACATGTGAAACAAAGGAGCTCATTGGTCACCCGTCATTTAGAACAAAATCAAACCTCTCTCCCCTCAGATTAGAAGAGTTTAGTGTGTTACTCACTGATTGGCGATATTTCAAAGTCCCCTGTTATATTTTTTTCCTTTCGTTAATCCTCGTATGCAGCCATGTTTGTTCTGATACAGATGGACCATGCATGTCCCTAATTGGCCGATCCACCTGCCAATCACACCCATCTGAACTGATATCCACACATCCTCGTAAAAACATTGTATAAGTGAGTTTTCTGGTTCCCGGGCTGGTTTGGTGTGAGACTGTTCGCTTCAGGGTTGAGGAGACCTATTTGGCGTAACAACACTTTCGCAGCAGTGTTGTTTGTTGAGCTTACCTTCTTTTTGTCTCTCATGGAGCTCTTGCCTCGCACCATGATCTTGCATCCCGTCTCCGCCTCCAACTGTTTGGCTGTGAGTCCCCGAGGGCCCAGGATTCTCCCCACAAAGTTATACTGCACAGAGACAAGCAAAAGAAACAGAGCAGGTTAAACATGAGAAGAAGTGAGAGGTAGAGAGAAGAGATTCACCGATATGGAGTTTTTCACGGCTAATGCTAAAATCGATAGCGGATAAGCTTTGACGATATTTTTAGGCCAATATTTAGGGGTGATTTTAACTTTTTCCCTAAATTATATGATTTGAAATGACTGCAAACTCACACACTCGGTTTTACTACAAAGTGGATACAATAGCTCTTCGCACTAGTTTTAAAATAAAGCTTAGCGCATATTGTTTAAGCAAAATATCGTCTTCTGCAAACGATTTCGGGTCGATAACAGATATGATAAACGTACAAACAGGTCCATCTCTAGCAGTCCTGTCACGATACTAAAATGTCAAACTATTACAATACTAAGGAGTAGACTCGATACTCAAAATTCTGATTCTGACTCCACGGCGATAAAAAAGTCCTGCAAATGTGAGTTTTTTTTTTTAGCCTCGACACCTGCTGAAATGAGCGTCTAGTTTCGATATTAGTTTTAGTATCGATTAGTATCTGATTTTTGATACTTTTCACATGCCACATTTCTACTGGAGGGGCTTGCATGTCGTGTGGTCAGAGTGAAAAAAGAAATAAATAACGCAATTAGAGAATCTTTGAACAGATAATCGCCGTATTTCTCAGACATTTGTCCCGCTTGAACACAGCGCTCAGACTTTCCACCGTTGTGACTGGACATTACCTCACTGCTACTGCTGCTGCTGCTGCCACGACTACAAACAGCCTCCACACAAGAGACAACTGGAGAGTCATTTAACACAGGATTTCATATTTTCCTACTATTGCATAACGAGTACCACATCAATCCATTCTGCTCACACAATATGAATGAAACTAAACATGGTGCTAGTAAAAAGTTTAGTAACTACGCAAGTTATGTGTCAGATTTGACCATTGGGGCTAGAGATGGACAGATATGAGGTATGTCGTGGGCCAATATCGATTTTTGGGCCAAAATGTAAAAGCGATTTGGATTATTTCCCCCAGATTGTGCAATTTAAGTTTACTACAACCTCACCCACAACCCATAAGACAACAGTTCAGTCATGTTTTTGTGCGTTTATCTCTTCACATTAAAGTGTCAAACTAGATTTTTGTGTGACTCTTTAGGATCAGGAGGTCGATCCAAACAAAATATTGGTCTGTGCTGGAGATTTAAAGCCGATGGCAGATAAGATAAAAGGTAAAAATATCAATATCAATATATATAATGTGTCACAGAATAATATTAAATGGATTCCATGGAGACAAACAAGTGAACACTCTATTAGGAAAAATAAAAAAAGAAAGAAATTATGTTACCTAATGCACCTTTATATCAAGTTGAGCAATATTTCCATGGGTGCTCCCAAAACATTTAAGCAGAATGTCACTTTAATCAGATCAGATACTAGATTTGTACAAAAACGAAGACACCTGCCCCCTGTGGGTAAGGAGCCTCCAGAGAGACTGTATTAGATTAAGTACATAAAAATGATTGACTTTGAAGAAATGGATTGAACTGCTTCAGAATTTATTTAACAGCAACTTTTCTTAACCCGAGTGTCAGGCTCTCCCCGATAGATTATAGTTAAATGTCATTTTAGGGGTCGCGTGGGATTTTTTGACAGGATTATTTGATAGGATTTTTGGCAAAGGCAGATTAATCGCAAGGAGGGGTTTAATATACTGTATTTAAAGTCACAGTGTGTCACATATAATACTAAAATAAAAGCATGTTTTTTTTTTCCATTGTGGTGTTTATGACACTGTTAAACATACAGCGGTTTAGTTGTTTAGTCGATTAATCAGTCGATGGCGTCTTAGTCAACCAAAATTCAGTTTGAGGAGTCATTTTATTTAGATTATAAGGATTTATATGGGCCAACAGTGGGTTAGTTAATAAATGAATGAGTGCGTTAGCTCAAGATCTGCTGTATTTTGGTATTTACATGTAAAACGTCAGATTAAACTCATGATTCACAAGTGCAATCTGTCTTTACAAAAATACATTGTTTCCTAGTACTTAGTGTTTTTTGCATGAACTCCCCCTGCAGGTGTAGTCTTGTGAATGCAGTTGGGGTTAGATACATAGAGATGGGTAATAGTTACAAGAGTTTTTTTCCACCCCCCCTTTTCAGTCAAATAATCGATCAGAAGGAGATTTCTTTAGTCCGCTAAGGATTTATTTAGTCAACTACAGCCCTACCTTACTGTGAGAGTGTTTGCAACTCCACAAACCTGACTCTTATTTAGCCTTTTCCTGCTCGTTTCCATGGAAATGACGTTCCTTTGGCTACGATCTTCCACAGTAGGACATAAAACGTATCTATCTCCACTAGAAAATGTTCCTAAGTACGGCTTTAACTTCCGAACACACTTTTTTCCGATGAATTACTGCCATCAGAACGCTGTAATTATTAAAAAGACATTTATTTTAGACGTTTGAATTTTTTTAAGCGTTTAAAAGGATCGCCGGGCCAAGTAAAACTACCCACTGGTCAGCTGGACTCAAGAGTTGCTTTTATTTGCGTCACTGCATTCACTCGGGCTTAAAAAACCTTGGCGAAATCAAAGGAAAGTGCGCGAGCGAGTCTTAGCGGGGGCTAATTGGCGAGGACACGATGGCGGAAATGGACCCGGGGGGGAGGGCGTTAAGGAGGCGCAAAGGGGGGAGGGGCAGAGGGAGGAGAGATGGCGCGGGGAGGGACGGGGGTGCAGCGTCCTCTTATCAAGGGCCCCCTCTTCACTGCCGAGTGGCTTTGCGGCTTTGTACAGGAGGGAAATGCATTTACTCGAGTAATCCTCTCCACTCCAAACTGGATTCCAATGGGACCACAGCAAAAATGTGTAAGAAAAATAATCCAATGCAATTCCCAGCCAAAAAAAAAAAAAACTAAAGCGAAAAGTGGAAGGAGAATGGAGAAAGGGGGGAGAAAGGAGGCAGGAGAGGTGAGAGGGAGGAGAGAGAGAGGAGGGAAGGAGGAGAGAGGTGGGAGAGAGAGGAGAGAGAAGGGGAAAAAGGGTGGAGAGAGCGAAAGGAGCGGGGGAAAGGAGGGAGGACAGAGGAGGGAGAAATGGGAGAGGGAGGCGAGAGGAGAGTCCGAGAGATAAACAAACTATGTGTTGAAATAATCCATTGCAATCCCCAACTAAAATAAAAGGGAGGACAGAGGGAGAAGACGGAGAGGACAGGGAGAGGAAAGGAGGCGGGATGAGAGAGACAGAAAGGAAGGAGGAAAGCAAGGAAAAGAGGGAGACTCCGAGAGGTAAACAAAACCGGGCGAGTGAGAGACACATGACGCTGCACTATCTCGAACAACGTTAAGGTCTCCGGGCTGTGCCAAATTTCGAGGCGCGATACCCTTCACGGCCAATTGGGAGCGCTGCACGTGACTGAGTGTTTAAGCAGGCGCGACGCTGATGTGGTACAGTGTAAAATAGCCACATGCGCCCCGTTCTCAGGCCGAGCTCGCACCCCTCGCGCATCATGTAATCGCCGCGGATTACATGGAACGCTGGTCGGAGCGCAACGCCGCAAATGTGATCGCGCTCGTATGGATATTAATACATGTGTTGTCGAGTGGAAGGCGATCGGGCTTCAAAGCGGAGTCAAATGTGCTATTAAAACTACACTCTCCGTGATGTGTAGGGCCAGAGCGACGTATCAGTTTGCAGGTTATAACGTAGGCATGTCGTATCTCATTTTAATCATTCTTTCTTTATTTATTTACTCTTGATTCGTCACAAATTCATTCATCTAACAAAAGAAAAGATGATTTGTACCAGATTTAGCTACTGCTGCTTTCCACGTGGCCAGGTGAACACACATTAAAATCCACATTTCATTACAATTACATTATAAGACAAACAGTTCATGTCGTTTACCTTCTCGTTTACCCTCTTGAAGTTGTATTTTGGGGTGATTTGTGCATGTTCAAGCAAACTTTAATCACTTATTTTCACCATATATTCGACAAATTAGGGGTGACGGGGCCTTTTCTGTGGCAGCGCCCAAATTGTGGAAAAGTCTCCCTTTGTCCGTCCGATTATCCGAGTCTCTTATTCAGTTTAAGTGTCAGCTCAAAACTCATCTTTTCTCCCTGGCTTTTAATACTGTCTAGATAGAATGTCTTGGTACTTGCACTGTTATTGTGTTTTATGCTCTTTTGTATAATGTAACTATATCTCATTGTGTGATGTTTTATGTGTTTAGTTATTTTATGTGAAGCACTTTGTTCAGCTGAGGTTGTTTTTAAATGTGCTATATAAATAAACTTGAATTGAATTGAATATATTGCTGATCAACGATATTGTGATATGTGCAGGATTCACCAGCTTTGCATAGTCATTTTGGTACAAATGAAAAAAAAAAACAACCTTGCTGCTCGCTATTGTGATGTGCAGCTATCCATAAAAGGGACCGACAGCTCCGTGGCTCCTCGTTGCGATGACGTTTACGCCGACGTCAGCAGCCTCGTTTCGTTTTTTTTTTAACGTCGTTTCAGGTGAATATTACAATTTAAAACGTCCAAATTATAACACAACGATCCGCGGGTGTCACAGACGTACGTAACTCCGTGTCTATTGTGTTTGCGTCTGCTATAAAGCCCAGAACCCTCCCTTTGCTCCCTGGGTTAAGTCACTCCCCCTTCAGAGCTTCATCACGACACACAATCAAGCATGCATCCCGCTAATGAAACTCCCGCACGTCGCATCAGGTTTGTCAAATCGCTGTGGGCAGTTGTGTGTCACGTTTTTCTATATAGGCTTGTGGGCAGAGCATTGCAAAGAATCTTTTAGCTAATTGTAAAGAGGGTTTGAATAGGGCCCAGGAGAGATCGCTAAAATAAAAATATTCAAACGTGCATGACATCTAAAACCTCTCCTGGCATGTTTTTGATGAGGGAACAACGTTATAACCCATTCTTTAATCGCAAAGCCTTTAGAAAGGAAAGAACGCAGCACATCAAGGGTAACTTTTGCCTTGGTGGGAGCAAAAAAATCAAGCCCCCGTGACTTAATGATTTAACGAGACTTACGGTGGGTTTAAGATTAAGTCGTCATTACGGTTGAGATTCGGATCACTCTCTAGGAAGTGCGTGGAAGTCGATGTAACGTCCCCGCAAAGCATGGCAATCTAACATGCATGTGTGTGATTCAGGAGGCTGTCGGCTCTCGTCAGCCTGAGAAGAGCCAGGGGACCTTTTGTTTGTGCGAGCGCAGAGGGGAGGAGGCGGGGGAGGAGGAGGAGGAGGGGTTAGGGGGGGCACCTGTCCGCGGAGGTCAGCCTGGCACGCAGCGCGGGGCACGGCGAGGCGAGACAGGCGGGTCTGGGACTGGTACGGAGAGACGGAGCCAGGAGAGAGGTGTCTGTATGCATCAGGATAATACGGGAGATGAGGAGGAAGAGGGGAGAAGGAGAGAGAAAGTGAGGGAGAGAGGGAAGGAGAGAGAAGTCAGGAGAGAGGAGGGGAAAGGACAAGGAGGAGAAGAGGAGAGAGGACGAGAGGGAGGAGAGAGAAGAGAGGGGTGATGAGACGGAAGGGGAGGGGAGAAGAGAGAGAGGAGAGAGAGGAGACATGAGAGGAAACATAGGGAAGAGAGAAGAGGAGAGAGGAGGTGAGGAGAGAGAGACGAGAGGTGAACGGTGAGGAAGAGAGGAGACAGGAGAGGAGAGGGAGTTTGAGAGGGAGAGAGATAGAGGAGAGGGATGAGAGGAGAGGAGAGGAGGGGAGATGAGAGGGAGCAGAGGAGAGGAGAGGGAGAGAGATAGACAGAGGAGAGGAGAGGGAGATTGAGAGGAACAGAGCTAGACAGAGGAGAGGAGAGGGAGGAGGGGAGCGGGAGGAGGGGAGATGAGAGGGAGCAGAGTAGAGGAGAGGGAGCGAGATAGACAGAGGAGAGGAGAGGGAGGAGGGGAGATGAGAGGGAGCAGAGGAGAGGAGAGGGAGATTAAGAGGGAGAGAGATAGACAGAGGAAAGGGGCGTAGAGGAGAGAGAGATTAAGAGAGATAGACAGAGAGAGGAGTGGAAAGAGGAGAGAGAGGAGGCCCGGGGTCCTGCTTTGGCACACTGGGGACATCACAATAGGACAAACTGCACTGGCAGCCACATGTGTCACTACCCGACTCTTCAACAGTCTGCTCCTGATGTGCTGATGCGCCTCCATTTTGGAAACAGTGGAGTAGGGATTTTACACACAGATATCGCAATTTGACTTGAAACATAATCAATACTAAATTATATACGATATTACGAAAATAAGTGTGATACTTGATACCGAATTTGATACCACTATTTGTGATTTTTTTTCAATATTGATATCTAGTTTGAGTGCTACATTTAGTATCACGCTCTTAACCCTGTATACGCACTTATATACTCTATTTATGTTTGTGTCAGAATGATGGAAACAATAATTTTCATTTAATTCCACTATTGAACACCAGAGGGCAGATGTTTTGGACTGCCTGATGAAGTGGTGAAGTGAAGAACAGTAGATTGCAGGTTCAAACCCCAGAGGAGACACGTGGTGCACTTGGTACTACAACTAGTTTGGAAAATACTAAATGTGAAACTGCAGGCTATAATTTATGTTTTATATGTCTGATAATCACTCTTCTATTTCCAATTGTAGCTCTACAATGTTTAAAAAAGACAAAATGGGAGTGACACAAAGGAGGTGATGAGTATGAGAGATTTTTCAATATCTGATCGATACTATCCACACGGAACACAGCAAATATACGAAGCAAGATATATGGAATCAAGAAGTAAAAGAAAATAAGTGAAATACAGTTGTCCCTCACTATATCGCGGTGCATTGTGTTCTGCGTCCTGATTGGCTGAGGGACTGTAGACCATTGTCCATCAGTCTCCTCCGTGCTGTGTCTCCTGTACAGTACAGAATGTGTTCAGACAAATTTACATAAATGTTGGATCGACGCTACAGGACGAAGAGGCACGGTCAGAGGAAATGTGAAATACACGTGAGTTGCTATTAATTAATTAAACGAGAGAGAAATGTGAGAAAATGTTAATATCCGTCTGAGAAAAGTGTATAAAGTGTGTGGTGAGGGGTTTTACAGCAGCAAAACATATAGAATAATTGTAAAAAAGTAAAGCTGACTACTTTGTGGATTTCGCCTATTGCGGAGTATTTTTAGAACGTGACCCGAGGGACCACTGTAACATTTTTTAATTTTAAATACTCAAATCCTCAGAGTTTCCACCCTTTGCTTTGCTGCAAACCCCTGGCCTTCTCTCAACGAGCTCCACGATGACGTCTCCTGATATGGCATTTCTTGACCCTGACCAGGCACAGCTGTGAAGTGAAAACCAACAATGTGCAAAGCAGTGACCAAAGCAAAGGGTAAAGGCTATTTTTCAAAATCTAAAACAAGTCCAGTTATTTTGAGTTTGTTTTGTTTGTAAAGTCCATGTGTTTCATTCAGTTTTGATGCTTCGGTGAGAATCCACAGTGTAAATAATCATGGAAATAAAGACAAAACAAAGTGTCCAAACTGAGGCTGAGTATCATTAAGATTTTGCCAATACAATACGTGTCTCGATACATAGGCCATGATACGATACGATACATATCTTGATACAGTACTTTTTCGATTCGATATAATACGATACAACATATTTCAAATCAATTCAATGCGATTCAGTGAAAATATAGGCTTTCGTGACCCATTTTCCACAAAAAATAAACAATAATGGTGCATTTATCTTCCGTTTACTGCATTTTGCTAACTAGAAGAACACATCAAACTGTTTCAACGCTCAATATTATTCATCCACAGATTACACGAGCTCCACAGTTACATGTACAGAGACCTGTGCAGTATAACGCTCTAAAAGATCACAACATATTTACAAAAACAACTGTGATACTAAAATCACAATCACTATATGTGCAAAGCTAATATGAAATACAACTATTATAATCATCAGAACAGCGAATCTAACAAGTTTCATTCCTCTAAACAAGCCACACAATTGTAGTGGTGTGACAGAATAATTTGGTAAAATATACAAAACTATAAATCGATACAGCAGCCCACGATATCAATACTGTATCGTTAAATTTAATAATACGATATGTTGATGTTTTCGCACACTCCTAGTCCAAACTTTTGACAAGTATATACTGTCCATCCCTAATTTTCATTCATTTGTACAGCTGTCTTGACGTTAATCTTTCAGAAGTGCATTTGTTTGTGTAACTCAACTCAAAGCTCTATTGTGACTGCCCCGGCTTCTTTACATGGGTTATTTTTGTACAATATTTTCCAATTAAACTCTGGGATTGGGACGTCTGCTTTCATGTGCGCCATCTGAGGCATTCCGCGCTGATCAAATGGGTCAGCGCGGAGCCGGCCTTATTCCTACTGTTCAAATTAGCAACACAAACACTGCCATGTTATAGCTTCAGTGGCAAGACGGGCGCGACGATTTACACTTTCGACGCAACCGATCGCACACTAGCCCCGCCCCCTCCACGGTCACGTCTGATTGGCTGCAGTGCATCAATCGGTCAGGGTCAAGCGCTCTTGTAATGGACACCTGCCGTTTGCCCCCAGTTTGACTCGCCCAATTCGCGTCAATCATGCTAGCTGTGAGCGTGACTATATTTTCATTGTTTTACTTAACGGTTAAAAATGTCATCAGGCAGTTGTAGCTTTAGTTCACCAGTCATTTAAGTTTAATAGACACTCGTAAAAGTCTATCGCGGTAATCAGCAAACGCATTAAATATTACTCCAAGTCAGTTAACCTCCAAGCATCTTTGCACTGATCTGTTTGCTTAGGTTTATCTGCCATTAAATGTTTAAAACTTCTATTCAAAAAGGCTCTGTACCCGATTGTTTCTAGTTATTAAGTATCAACAAGCGCGCGTTAGCATGCTAGTTGGTGTTTCATGTCACTGTCACGGCAAAACTTGTCGCTAAAAGACACGAAAAGCGCTTATAAACTCATTGAGGTGAATAATTAGGATGCTCTGATTGCAGAAAGTGAGTGAACCGCTGCAAACCGTTTAAAATGAACTGTTTTTTGCAGTTTTAAGAAAGTAAAAATCAAGCAAGGCTACAGCGTTTTTAACATAGAATAGGCAGGTAAAATAAATGGATAGCAAATAAGATGTAGTTTGTCCGTGAATGTGTTGCCATAGTTCTGGGCGTGTATAACGAATTTTGAGGTAAATTTGGTTCCGACTCAGTTTGGGTAAATCGCAATGCCAACGCACAATGGGAAGCGCTAGCTAATTAGGTGCTAGCATATTCGTATCAGGCTAAAAACAACACTTGAATATCTTTTGTTGGAAAATTGCAAATTCCCCCAAGGCATGCTTAAAAACAATAAATTATTATGAATTTTGAAAAGCAGAGCGACTTTTATGTCCTATCACGTTCTCGCAGCGGCGCCGTATTAGATGCTATCAATTAATTAGCGAACCACGCTGGAGATGTCAAAAACACTAAAGAAAAATGTGCGTCCTGTTCAAATTGGTGACGGCGTATGCATATTTGATGGGCAGGGCTTTCTCGGGCTTTTCTAGCCAGTCCGTCTTCGCTGCAGGCGGCTAGCGCGGAGCATGTTGATGACAATTACACATGGCTCCAGATGGATTAGCTTCCCGCCCAAAGTGAGTCTATGGGATCACAGAGGAGACTGGGAGCAAAGTCCGCAACATAACACTACTTTGTAAAAATCTAATTAGCCAGATCTATTTAGTGAAGGGTTTCGCAGTTAATTTTACTTGTTTGGTTTGATAAAATGTCTAAGTGGACACGAAAAAATGTGATCATGTTGTGGAAGAAATTATGGCACTTCCAAAAACGCAGCCTTTGTGATTTACCAATAGCGTCTATTCAAATTGTGATTTTGATTCAATGAGGATTAATCTTGCAACAATAGCAGAGATTATGAATTCTCATGATATTGCTTTTTGTTTTAAATTACAGACACACAGCAATAACTATTCGTGAAATTTGGGACGAGTAGAACAAATTAATGTAGGGCTGCAAGATTATTCACAATTTAATCGAAATTTGAACGGAGAAAATTGGCAAATCTCAAACACTGTAATTTTGGAAGTACCATAATTTCCTCCACACAGACATCTCCCGTCGTATTGTGCATAAAAACTGCTAACCCTGTAGTTTAGATCTGTATGAACATGTCTGAAATATGATTCTTGCATTAGATTGTCAGTCCATATTTCAGTCTTTTTGTTAATTTGGTTTAAAACTTGTGAACTTTGAACAGAATCCTCCTTAAAACATAAATCACAAATCCACCTGCAATGCTCAGCCCTAAACTGTAACCAAACCAACATTCAGTATTACATATATTTTTTTTCAATATTATACATTTTTGTGTTCATTTTAAATTAGTATTTTATGTTTTGACATGAGCTCACATTTCAGTCGCACATTGTTGCTTCATAAAACGCATCCTCTTGTGACATCGAATTATGACGAATTATAAAAATGGATGGTATCCTTTTCTTGACTCGCATGTAACCGCTGACACCTCTGCGCTCAGACTGGAGCTGCACATTTCCATAAGCCTGTTCTAATGCGCGCTCAGTATTCCTCGCACGCCCGGGCCGCTCTCTTTTTCTGATAAGTCCTCCCACTCTCCCTCTTTCTCTCTCTCGCGCTCTCTCCCTCTCCCCAGCTTCTCTCACCTGCTTCTCTCTCTCTCTCTCCCCTGCCTTTCTCTCTCTCTCTCCCCTACCTTTCTCTCTCTCTCTCCCCTACCTTTCTCTCTCTCTCTCCCCTACCTTTCGCTCTCTCCCCTACCTTTCGCTCTCTCTCTCTCCCCTGCCTTTTGCTCTCTCTCTCCCCTGACCCTCTCTCTCTCCCTTGCCTCTCTCTTTATCCCGCTTCTCTCTCTCTCCCTTGCCTCTCTCTCTCTCCTGCCTCTCTCCCCCTGTCCCCTACTTCTCTCTCCCTCTCTCCCTCCCCCTTCACGTCATCATCTCTTCTTCTCTTTATCCCACTCGTTCTCCCCCCTCTCTCCCCTCACGTCATCCTCTCCCTCTATCCCACTCGTTCTCCCCCCTCGCCGTCATCCTCTCTCTGCTCTCTTATCCCACTCATTCTCCCCCTCTCTCTCTCCTGCTTCTCTCTCCTCCTTCTCCCTCTCTCTCCCCTTGCCGCCATCCTCTCTCCCTCTTTACCCCACTCTTTCTTCCCCTCTCTTTCCGCACTTTTCCGCTTTTCTCCATCTTCCCCTATCTCCCCTCACTGTCCCCCTCTCTCTTCTTTTCTCCTTCTCGCTCTCTCTCTCCCCCTCTCTCCCAGCCGTGATCTCATATCCTGTCTCCCCTCCGCCACAAAGCCGCGATTGTACACCGCCAGATTATTGTTCCTCCCAAATAAAATAAATAAAAAACGACAACAACCAACAAACCACAATACGGCCTCGCTCTCGGGTGCCGGTTAGAGTTCGCTCCGTACACAGCGGCGCTCTCGGCTAACCCGGCTGCGCGGCGCCGATAACATTGACTAAACAAAAACAGGCTTTAATGTCAAAAATAAGCCCGCGTCCTGAAGGGGCTCGGCTAATGTGTCACTTCTCCGTGTTCGGGTTGTTTGTTTGGGGGCGAAACTCGAAGGAACGACCGATAACGCGAACGGGAGCCACGCGGGGAGTCTGTACGTCAGGGGGATCCGACGTCGCCGATTTTTCTTCTAGGTTCCAACAAAAGCGGAGCGGCCCGGGCGGGTGTCAGCACTCGCGTCATCTTTTTTTTTTGTTGTTGTTTTTGAATGGGGTTCGTTGGCGACTGCGGATCGACTTAGTTTGACCCGTGAGGTTTAGCGTAGCCTCGCATTGTTTCGCTAAGTCCCCTCCTCCCGTCCTAGCGTGCACGGGAACAATCTCTCCGGCTTGTTTGGACCGTGACGCGGTGGGAGTAGATTACAGGAATCGCAGACGGGCCGCGGCTTATGGACTTTGATGTGGGGTAAAGCGTTTGAAGGAAATAAATAAATAGGTTTGGGCTGACACAGCATCGGGACACGAGTGATGGCGTTGGGTAACAGTCTGTCCTTGTGAAGATTTAAAAACGCGTCGAAAATGGTCAAGAACTTCCGCAAACACATATATTCAACTAAAACGGAAATACTAAATAAATACGTGGTTGACTGCCGACATCTTAAAGAGGAAAAGCAAATGAACTGACAACTAGGCCTGTCACGATAATCACAATGTCGACTTATCGTTCAGTATATCAAAGTTGGAACGATACTTTTTGGGGTCAATATTTATCATTTTTAGTTATTTTTCTGGTAATACGATAAGATTTAAGCTGTAAAAACTTGGCTTAATACAGTGCTTCTCAATTATTTTCCATCATGCCCCCCCTATAAAGAAGAAAACATTTCACCACCTTATGATGCTCAGTGCTCGTTGGTTTAAGTGACATTTACAAAGCGGATGATTGTTGTTAATATTTGACACGTTTACGCTGAAAAAACTCCAGCGTCTTATCAGCGTGACTGAAGTGTAATGAGGTGGGGTCTTAACTTATTTGGCTTCATACTGTCCACTGCCACAGCAGACACCGGTCTGTCCTCGTGTCCCACCGGAGTCACGGTGAAGCCAAGTGCTCCATACTCTTCATCAAACTTCCTCGTCTTACTTTTCGGGTGCGTCTCATTACCTCCGTTTATCTCCTCCTTTCTTTTCATCCCTGTTAAAATGTTTTCCATTGAGAACCACTGGCTTAATAACTTCTATGACTCATTACAAATGCAAACTAAGCACTAGTGTTTCGTTCGGCTGTTTGTTTTTTATTTTTTTATTTAATTGTATTTATTATTTAATTTTATTTATTTATCTTTTGATTTTTGGAGTATTGTAGAGTTAGAATAGTTTTGGAGATTTAAATCTGCTCTTTTTTTTTGGGGGGGGGGGGTTCAATATTATCGTTTATCGTCTATATTTACTTCAGCGATATATCACACTTCAAAATGTTATTGTGATCGTCTACCAACAGTTCGTTTTGTAATTTCGAGATAAATTGTGAGTTTGTGGTAGAGATAGGCCTGTCGCGATAACACATTTTGAAGTATGACATATTGCTGAAGAAAATATAGACGATAAACGATAATATTGAAACTAATTTATGCCACTAATGCAAAAATCCTGAAGTGGAATTATCCCCAAAATAACAATTCTAAATGTGCAATACGGTTATATGCAATAATAAACAGCAGAATGAAACACTTCGGTAGTTAGAAGTTATCGATTCAACCATCCACAGCTCAAATTTAATCGTAGAACAGGGAAAAAAAACAACAAAAATCTCCCGATCAGTACTACGAAAAAGTACACACAACAAATACTGACCTCAAAAATGATTGTTCCATCTAACGTATCCTGAAGTCGACGGTATTTCTCGTGATAGGCCTGGGCAGACAGCGACAGATATGGAATTTTCAAGCTGATCAAAACCCGGACAAACCGACGGCCGATAAAATCCACTGATATTTTTGGACCAACATGTGGACCAGCTTTTGATCAGATCTTCCCCAAATGATATGATGACTTTGGTGGTCCATGGCCCATGTGTTTTCCTTTTGTTATTTGGAGAGAATGTATGTAAATGTATTCCACGGAAAAAATATGGACTGTTGAGCGATACTGGACGGGCTTCTGTGTTCCAGACAGCAAAGGAAACTGCTAAAGGAACTGCAAATTGAAATTGAAAATCGTAGGCTGACACTCAACATCTGTCGTGGGAATACAGATGAAATATAGCCCTCTGACTAACTCTGGCATGTTTACTTTGAAGTTTTGATTAATATGCACTGTCCCTGAAATAAATAAATCATTAAAAACAAAGAAAAAAAAAAAAAAAAAAAAAAAAACATTTAAAAAAGATAGATACAAAAAAAAAGTTGTATTTTTTTTGTCTAAATCCTAGGATAAAAACTAGGAATGTTCTGGTCTGGGATCCAGAATACACACTCTGCACCAGTCAATCTCCTGTTTTCAAATGGTTGTGATTGACGGGTGGATTAGCCAATCGGGGACATGCATGGTCCGTAGGCTTTTCACGATAACAAATTTTGAAGCGTGATATATGGCGATAAATACTATTGAAACTATTTTATATCACTGATACAATTAAAATACTGCAAGATAATTCCAATAAAAGCATTTTAAAATAAACGGTATCAGTAAAAGGCCTGAGCTGCAACAAATAAACAGCAGAATGAAGCGATAATTAGCCATAGAAGTGACTTATAATGCGCCAAGATTTGAGCTGTTGAGAGTTGAATAATAAAAATAGTAAAAATCTTACCAGTTTTGCAAAGAAAAAGTCCTAAAATATATGGTTCCACCTTACATGTATTGAATAAGTCAATATTAATTATTGTGACAAGGCAAAAAAAAAAAAATAGTGACTCAAATCTGTCACTGAAAAAAACAAAACAAAAAAACAAAATAAAAACAAAACAAAACACAGACTCAAATCTGTCACTGAAAAAAAATAAATAAATAAAAAATAAAAAAAACAAAAACAGACTCAAATCTGTAACTTGAAAAATAAAAAAAATAAAATAAACAAATAAAAAACAACAAAAAACAGTGACTCAAATCTGTCACTGAACCCCCCCCCCCCCCAACAAAAAAACAAACAAACAAAAACAAAACAAAAACAAACAAAGTGACTCAAATCTGTCACTCAAAAAAACCAAAAAAACAAAAACGTACAAAACGTATGTGACTGCATGATCATGTTTGACCGGGCTTGAGACACAGCAGAGGACGTGGGGACCAGACTGATATCAATCTGTTTAACACAAACAGAGAAACATGATTCTGGATTCACCAGGTAAGGAACGTTCATAAATCCAAATGTATTTTATTTTGCTGCCACACATGGAATTCAGGAACGTGAAACTGATGGGAAGTTCTGATAAGATCCTAAAACTACATTTTTGTGGTACATAGCTGAACTAGCAGTGCACAACCCCGGGCCCCGCCGCTCTCCCTCAGCCTGTAACTGCGCTTGCTCTTCACAAAGAGGCATTGTGGAAAGGGCTCATTCCAAAGCATTGGCTCAGAGTTTATCGGTCAAACTCATGCCTCGCATACCTTCCACCGCTTTCACAGCTCGCACATCCACACAGTCTGCACACGACACGCACTGTTCATGTGTGCGCAGCTGTCACTCACGACACAGCACCAAAACTCTGGACCGATGCACTCAAGAGAAGAGCAGAAGAGATCGGCTAAAGATTAGAGGGAAAAAAAAGTGCCCAAACTTTTGACTATTTCCAGATAATCCAGATTGTAGATTCTCACTGAAGTCGGGCTGCTAGATTAATTGCGATCGAATTGAAATTGCAATTTGAATGAGCAAAATTAGCAAATCACACAGGCTGCAACAAGTACCATCATTTCTTCTACAAATGACAAACTCTCTTGTCTTACTCTGCATAAAAGCTGCTAATTCTATAGATGTGTACAAACATCCTGAAATGTGATTCGCGTATTAGTTTGTCAGTTCATATTTCAGTCTTTTTGTGAGCCTCAAACAGAATCCTATTATTAAAACACAAACTGCAAAGAGCAAAGTTGTCACGGAGACTCAGACCCGAGGCTCAAGACCCGAGACTCAAGACCCGAGACTCAAGACCCGAGACTCAAGACCCGAGACTCAAGACCCGAGACTCAAGACCCGAGACTCAAGACCCGAGACTCAAGACCCGAGACTCAAGACCCGAGACTCAAGACCCGAGACTCAAGACCCGAGACTCAAGACCCGAGACTCAAGACCCGAGACTCAAGACCCGAGACTCAAGACCCGAGACTCAAGACACGAGACTCAAGACACGAGACTCAAGACACGAGACTCAAGACACGAGACTCAAGACACGAGACTCAAGACACGAGACTCAAGACACGAGACTCAAGACACGAGACTCAAGACACGAGACTCAAGACACGAGACTCAAGACACGAGACTCAAGACACGAGACTCAAGACACGAGACTCAAGACACGAGACGCAAGACACGAGACGCAAGACCCGAGACGCAAGACCCGAGACTCAAACTGGATCAAAACTATAAATGACCACATATGGAACGTAGCAAACAAAAAAGTGTGAAATAACTCAAAGTGTGTTTTAGTTCCTTCAAAATGGCAGTGACGTCGGTAGATTTTCATAGATATCGGTATTGGTCAGATATGAAAAGTTTGGGCGATATTTCGGACTGCTGCTTTACAGGATGCTCGTCTCCATGGAGTTGCTATTGTTTGGAATGTTCCGCAGTATGGCATTAAACTTGTTGATCTCCATGGAGACAAGCGGGCGACACAACCGGGCGGAGTTACAGGCCAGATTTTTTCCGTTTCTGTGGACAAAGAGATTGATTGTTGGTAAGTGACACAGAGGTTTTTTTAACACTACACAGAGTTGGTTTAAACAACATTAGCATCTATGTTTAGCCTGGTGCTTATTTCGTTGAGCCATAGCATAAACCGGCGCTCCAGTTTTTCCACAGGCCGGGGCGTAAATGTTCCGATATTCAATAGCATTATGCGTCTGTGCGGCCTGATTGTGACACGGGCTGACGGACACTGGCTTTAGCTCGCTCACCTCACACACGCGTGCACATCAAAGCTATGTACGCGTAGCTTGCGTTTAGCGGCTAATCCTCCGCTCCTTTGATAATGGTGTCGGGGTTTATTTTGGTGGTGCTGTGGCGGAGCAGAGAGGAGACATAGGAGACGCTTTGCATGGAATGTTCCATGGTATGGCATTACATGTATATAAAATACCTCACCACCTCTTGTGTATATTTTATATGTTCTATATTTGATTTTATTGTGATTGTACATGCAAAAAATAAAAAGTTACATAATGAATCTTTAACAAGAAACTTCAGGACTGGCCAAGTTATTGACATGTCCTGACATTGAGTTTATACAAAAATGTTGTAATTGTAGATGTAAGGTACAAGACAAGAGGTTTATTGGACACTACTACAACTACCACGACAACAAGTCCTAGGTCAGTCCTGGACACATCTACAGCTTGGTCCAGTCCTGGTCCAGTCCTGGTCCAGTCCTGGTCCAGTCCATGGGAACAGATCTCTCCTTCATTGTGGTTCTCCTCGAGGTTTACCTTTTTTTGTTTCTACTGAAATAGGGTCTAAGCACAGGGGGCGCTCTGGGACAGTTCTCCATGTGCTTGTTTTCCTGTGAATGTTGTTTTATCTGCTTGTCTGTTATTGAACAAGCTCACAGTTTCACAGTTTGATTTCGATTTTCTGGACACGCTAGCTACCAAAAGGCAGAACAAACAGACGAAAATATGAGCCAATTTCAGATGCTAAAATATTGACCCATTATTAAAATATAATTCTGTCTCTATGGAAATAACCACCACTAAACACACAGGACTGACAAACGCTGCATCTTCAGGTTTTACAATATGAAACAGTGTAACTTACGGGAATAGGCTACTCCAGCGTCACTGCACCGCTCCCCTCGCATGCTCGCCTTGACCTTCCCTGGCCTGTGCTCACACTGTTTACCAGCTGCTTGCGTCTCCGCGTGGCTCCAGTTTCAGAACGTCAGCACTCGTGTGTGTGTATATGTGTGTGTGTATTTATGTATATTTCCATGTATTTGAGCCTCCACCTGCCCGGGACCCCAGGGGGCGCTAGCTGCCTCTCAGCTCTCAATGCAAACACACCGGCTAATACAGACCCTTTAAACCCAATGTTCAAGAATGGAGGAAAAAGGAGGCAAAGTGAAGCAGAATACAGTTTAGCAGATCCAAATGTAATGTTTTTTAGACTTAATAACAACATTTTACATTGCCAGGGTACGAGTGTTAGTTGGTTTGCTTCTCTTAAGAAGGATAGTACTGTTTTTTAGCCTGAAAATTGTTACATTAATTCTATGCTGAAATGTGTACTATGAAAAACCCACAGGACTTAACATTTCTTTAAAGCCCGGCACAATAATTACTATATCGAATTACCATTCAGAATATAAAAGCTGGAACAATATATTTTGGGGTTCAATATTTATCGTGGATATTTTCTCGTTGCAAACGTGGGATATTTTTGTTGCTTTAGTTATAATAAGCTAAGCTTTGAGGGTTGAATAAATCACTTCTATGGCCAATTATTGCTTCATTCGGGTATTTATTTGTAGCAGCTCATGTCTTTTAATGATGCCGTTTATTTAATGTGATGCTTTCATTGGGATTATCTTGCTGTATTTTCGTGACAAGTCTACTGGCAAGTCCAGAATACCAGATCTCTGTATCTTTTATACAGACGGATATCAGTCTGGGCCCCATGCCCTCAGTTGTGTTTGGTTCAAACATGGTCATCCCATCAGATTTCTTTATTTCAGAGACCCATGTGAAACATTTTGAACAAAACAACATTTCTCTCCCCTCAGATAAGTTTTATGCTTTGCTCATTGATTCTTCAGAAATCCGCCATGTTTGTCCGACCCTTGTGATATAGTTTTTCTATGTTTCCCTGTAAGCAGCCATATTTGTTTTGATACGGCCAGGCCTTGCATGTCTCTTATTGGCTAATCCTCCTGTCAATCACACCCATCTGAACTCGATTCACCGGTGAACAGGCTCATATCTTTGCATTGAAGAAGTGTGTATTCTGGATCCCAGGAGAGTAAAACCTAAAAAAAGGTTTTTCTCCTTTGTCTGTGTCATAATCTATTAAATAAATAATGTAAATCCCCCAGATTTTTCATATTATGTGATGATTGAGGTTAACTGAAATATCTTTATGTGTCACCTCACTTTTGCCTCCAGCTGCCTCCATTCATGAATTGATACTTTGCAGCTGATGTCATCAACATTCCCTTGGGGTGTGATGCTAACTGTAGGCACTGCTCTGTCTGTGGCTTGTTAAGACTTTAATCTGAGTTTTGTCTTAACACAATTTGACTGGAAAGAAGTGACTTACCACAAATCAGCTCACCTGTTGTATTTCCAGCTGTTAAACATGTCCCTCTCAAATAACATTAGAGTCACAAGCTAGCTAGCATTAGCCAACAGTTTTTCAGTTAGTCACTCTCACCTTTTTGTTGAAAATCAGACTCCTAAACAGGACCATGAACGCATCATATTGATCACAGGCTATTAAAAATGAGTCTAAATCAATTTTGTTTGTTTTCTTGAGTTTCTTAAAACGTTGACAGTGTTTGCTAATGTGCACTGTGTCACCATGGTACCTGCTGAACATTTCATCATAGAGGTACACATAGAACATCCCCCAGCATAATGACACTGCAACGTATCAAGATAGAAAGTTTTTTTTTTTTTTTTTTTTACAGAGTCTATATGAGACAGTTAAAAGACGTGTCGACTGCACTATCGCCCGCACCTCAAGGTCAGGCACAATGACACGCTCGTCCCTGCCCGCCGCCGCCCGCCCGTCCTGCCAGCTCGCCCGCCCGCCCCCCTGTGCCAGAGCCGCGCGGGGACAGAGCCGCAGATAGCATTTAATTGAAGGTTGAAGTTATCAGATAGCACTGCGGCTCGCCTGTCACTCATGCAGCCAGCCGGCGCTCTGCATCGCTGACGACATCAGGAAGAGGCCCGCTTTGAAGAACGGGGAGAGGGGGGAGAGAAGACATCGGAGGAGGGAGAGAGAGGGGTGAGGGGGAGAGAGGAAGGGACATGGCATCTAAATGGAATTATTGAATGAAAACCGGGACAGCGGAAAGACAAAAGGATGCATGGCTCTATAGGGCCACCAGACGCCACATAAAACTGCCAACCTTATAGTTTAGATCTGTACAAACATGTTCTGAAATGTGATTCTTTTGTTAGTTTGTCAGTTCATGTTTCAGTTGTGAGCGTTGTACAGAAAACTCGCAAGACTCGCTAGATCTTTACCAAATTGTTCAGCCCTAAAATACCATATATGAGGTAAAATTAAATATGGACCTTGCATATTAAAGGTCCACTATGTAACTTTTCTGGTGGAGGATCATGCGCCAGGTCACGTTACTGCTCAAAGCACCTGCAATTGAATAAATGCAAGATGCACAAGTTTAAAAAAGTGTATACTGTGGAACACTCCAGGCAAAACAAAAGCATCTATGTAGAAAAGGAGACGTTGGACCCCAAACAGAATTGTTGCAGAGTGCATCTTTAGAGGTCCTATGTTAAGCACAATTGACTCTTGCAGACTTTAAACCATCTTATAATGTGGTTAACCTCATCAAAAACATACCTGGAGTTGTGTTTTGTGTCATTCACACGTTTAGAGATGTACACTGATCATAAAGGATTACTTAAAGCTCAAAATGCTGTGTTGCCTCTTGTGATGTCATGAAGTAGTAGTTTTCAAGTTAAAAGCACCTTTCACCTTTTTTTCGGTTGAAATTCCAGGTCTGAAATCAAATCATCCAAATGATTCTAGTGAAGGTGTGTGGAGTTTAAAAGCACAGTGGAGCACTTCCTGTATTACGACATCACAGCACAAGGTGGAACAGAGTGAACTCTAAATATGCAGGGTTTGTGTGTTAAACATGTGTGAATGAAACAAAACACAACTCCAGGTCTGTTTTTGATAAGGAAACAACATTATAACATACCAGAAAATATTGTAAAATAGGCCCTTTAAAATTAGTTTGCACATTGTATGAGAGCGAAGCAATATTTACTCCACACAACAAAATATAAATAAAATAAATACTTAATGTAGCCTCTTTAACCCTGCAACAGATGTTTGACCTTGTTTAACCCGTGTATTGGCCAGATCCCAAACTGCTTTGTTGAATCGACATTAAAAACAAAACTCCCGACTTCAACCGCTGAATAAAACGTATAGAACAGACCGGTGTCAAAACTGTGATATTTTTGCCTTGTTCGGGAGCGGTGTTGACGGGAGGATAAGAGAGGGAAAGGCTGTGACAAATGTGGGCTGGCAGGTGAATGAAGCCAAGAACACAAACCGCGACTGGCAGCGCTGCGTGCCCAGCTTTCTTGGGAGGAACTGGAATTGCATCACACGTATGGCTCTTGGATGTGTGATGCGCTGGAGCGGACGAAAATGTGCCGGTCTATAACGATCAGCACTCGGGCTTCCTCTGGCATGAGAAGAGACACAAGCAGACGAGGACCAGTGCATGCTGGGTACTCGGGCTGTAGTCCTTTAGTTGTTAGCTGATTGAAAAAGGAGGGCGTGCACCTGATTTTAATGCAGTCGAAACGGTAAATGGTCAAATTTTTCAAGGCACTCAAAGCGCTTTACAACAAGTTTACATTTACGCACATATTCATACACCGGTGTACACAGGGAAGGCGGGTTTTGCCCAAGGACACAACATCAGCAATCGTCTGTGGGAGCTGTAATTGCGCCGTAAACCTGTGGGTCAGTGGATGGAACGTTCTACCAACTGTTGCCTGTTTTCTAATCAAGATAAACACTCTTTACGTCGTACATTATATGGTAAAAGCAGAAGAAAAAAATGAGACTATAAACTATAATCTTTTCCGTTGCAATTTCTCAGATAACAACCGATACAGACGAAACAAAACGGGTCCACTGTTTTCATCCAATCAGGCACATTGTTGCTGAGAATCATGGAAAATCCGCTGCAGGACGCTATCCCAGACGGTAGTTTCTGTGCCATGGTGCAATATCACAGCAGCAGAAAGGACTGAGTGGGCGGGACTAAAAGCTCAAACTAAAACTGGTTCCTGACTCACGGTTTGAAATCAGGCACAGGCCCTTTAATTAGTCGACTAATTATTTTATTGGTGTTATAAGGATTCATTAAAAGAACTATGGCAGAAAAGAGAAAGTTGGCTGAAGGTGAATGTGTGTGTGTATATGTGTGTGTGTATTTATGTATATTTCCATGTATTTGAGTCTGTCAGCCCCACAGCAGCCATATTGTTTTTGCTAACCGACGTCACAAAGGGCAGTCAGTGCAGATTACACATGGATATCGGGGCAGTCGGCGCCATATTGGTCCTACCCAACTGTTTTTATAAGACTTTGCACTGCCTTTAAGAGGAAGAAAGGGTTAAAAGCACTAGAAAAGCGGACATTTTCCTCCAAAAAAATGGTTTAAAAGTGATATTTGGGTAGTTTATGCATGTTTCCTACTTTTGTTTACATTAGCCACTTGAAGCAATATGGCGGCAGGTAGTAAAAAAACAAATGCATAAGCGGCTCTTGAGGTCAAAATAAGTCTGCGGTGCACTGTCTGCAACTGTAATACTTTATTGTCCGTTAATCGGGACGCGTGTTAGCATGCTAGTTGTTGTTAGCATCGTCGTGGCTGCAAAACTCGTCACGGTGAATAATTAGGATTCTCAGAATGCATAAAGTAAGTGAGGAATAACTTTGGACCATTGCAAACGTGACTGTAAAAGTACGGTAGGGTTCCTTTAACGGGCGCTCCTGCACGGGCACGTGGGGCACTCTTGGCGGTAACATGTTTTGGAAGCGCAGAGTCCTCAGAGGAAAAGGGGTCTTAAATGAAATCAGTGGGACATGTTGTAATGGGTTCTTATCTAGCACATCATAGGCTCATTATGGCCGCGGCATTAGCAGTTAGCCAAGCGCGGTTTGATTAGGCAGAGCAGGTTTGCAGCATTTTAAAGCACTTTGGCTCAAATGTATTAGTATCGCGTGGCAGCTTGGTTGTTTTAAGATAACGTTTGTTTGTGCCACAATGGGGAAATTCAAATGTTGGAAACCATAGACTGTATATATAAATGGGCATAGCTAAACTGCTAGCGTCCGCGTTCTAAATAATAAGTGAGCGTGGCCGTGCTTCTGGCTCTAATTCAGTTTCTATTGAAAAACTGTGGCCCCTCTCTCTGTAACTGCTGCTGTCAGACTCGTCATTTTGGTTTGTATTAACCCGCGCTACATGATCACGGTATTTTTATTTCACTATTTTGTCGGTAAATCAACATAAAAACATTAATAACAGACAAATCAGGCGCCTGCTTTCCCCCCGAGGCTGCTCCCAGTAGCGTTAGCAATAGGTTTGAGTGACAGCGTTGTCATGCACCCGCTCCCTGCTAAACCAGTGATGTGGGTGGGAAAGAGCGATTTCTCAGGTATTCCGGTTTGTGGTTGAAATTATACTCACTGTCGGAATTCCAAATATGAAACGCGACTCCAAATTGGCCCCTATAACTGCTAGCCTCAATGACCTTCAATTGACTGGAGCTGAACGCTATGGGTGACGTTATATTTTCTTTAATGACGAGTTAAATAGCATGTGCTTATCCATCTTTAAGAACGACAGAACATTTTGGTAATTTTAATTGTTATAAGTTGCTATTTGGAAAAAAAGCTAAGTCAAATTGGGTGATTTGTGTGAGCCATAAAGCATTCCGACATCGGGTTTTATGTTTTCATCGGTAGTGACAAGGCAGCTGACTGTCTGCTTCCAAAAATGTGTGACTCCTGAGAGAAAGGTGAGGATATGTTTGTACAGTGCTTGAAGAACTATTTGGCGTATTCAAACTTGCGAGAAATTCCGAAAAAAAAAACCCTACAAAACCCAAATCTTAAAAGTGGGATCCTGTTCAGAGTACACATTGTAACCAACTCCCGGTCGATTAGACTGAAGACTGTAATCTGACCTGATAAACTAATACATGATTATAGGATTGTAAAAAGTATCTAAACTCAGATACTAATCGGCGCTGCAACTTTGAGTGTATATTAATACTAAAAAAGTTGCATTCACTGTAGTACACGTCCATGGACCTGTAAGAACCTACCTGGAGAACCACAGTTATAACGCCACATGGGAATATACAAGAAAGTACTACCATTTAAAGTTGAAATTTACATGTTACTGTCTAAATAAAGTGTTTTTATTATCATCGTAGTATCGCTATAGAGTATCAAAATAGAGTTTTTGGATATTGTGACGACTCTACAGTAGAAGAACCTCGTGAATTCTGGGATATGTTTGTAGGCGGTTTAGCAGATATTTGGACTTTGTAGCATGTCCGCAATCGGCCTTAAATCTCCAGTACGGTGATTTTGTTTTGATCGATCTGCTGCCTAAAGAGCACACACAAAGCTTTATATTAACACTTAAATATGAAGAGAAAACCACACAAAATGTGACGACATATCGGTTGCGCTGAATTCTAAACAATCGGTATCGGCATCGACTGTGAAAATACCCGTATCGTTCGATCTCTGGTGGATAAACTAGCCATCTCAGTCCGAAGCGTGTTATGTTTAGGGCGCTTTTCAATGACTGAGCGCGTCCGGCGTGAGCGTTTGAGCAAGGAAACGGAGCGACATCGATGGACTGGTGGGGAAAGTAGACAAAAAGCATACTTGAGTAATGTTACTTTGAACTGTCATTACTCTTAATAATTTCTCTGACCACTACTTCATACTTCTACTTGAGTAAGAGTAAAAATGTATTTGCGAGAAGTACTACTCAAGTAAGAATAACTGTAGGGTCATAACATCTGATATCTAATTTAAAGTTAAAGTAATTTGAAGGGCAAAACATTAAATAATGCACAGAATCTGGTATTTTCAAAGGATAGAAAAAAAAAAACAACTAGAAACTAAATCATATCTAAAGAAGCACTGCAAGAAACACAAATGTTCAAATCATTTCATATCGTTAACATAAAACTTTTGTCACTTGTCGACTTACTCCTGTCTGAATAATATTTTTTATTGCAGTACCAGTACTCTTACTCGAGTAAAAGCTGTGGTTCCTCTTCTCACTGTGAGTAAAAATATCCTAGAAAAGTACGATTTCTTTCAATTTACCAGTCAAAATTTTCTCATTCTCGTTCAGTTTTAGTAAAGCAAGGTTTAGCAGCGAAAAAAAGTGTTTCGTTTAGACTTTATTAAGATTAAGATTGCATTTTTTCGAGGCAATCCCAAACAAATAACATTTCAGGATCATTCTGTTACATAGGCCCCTGCCCTCTACCTGAAATTTTCACATCATCAATTTCTACAACGTGAAGCAAAAAATGTACAGTCATGTGACAATAACCTGTATGTGAAACAGTGATGCGACGCTAAGCTAACACTGGGCTAACTTAAAAGTGGAACGGTACTTTAAAAATACCGTAGCTTCAACACAACTTTAAAAAAAAAAAAGATGAGAAAATATTTTTGGCAGCCGCACAAGTCACAAGCTCCAACAGCTGGGCATGAGGCAAAATTAGATTCCAGCGAGACACAATGTGATTTTCCCCTAAGTGAAAACGCCACATGCAGAATTGACAGATTTTTAAAGTCAGATGCCCTTCCAGTAACATCTAGCCACACATCAAATCCTTGTATCATCCGTATAGTTTGAGCATATATGTTATAAAAGTTCATGGATGTTTGAGTAATTCTTGATTGTCTGGAACTTTTAGATTTTTCCGTCTACAGAATGTCATTTTCAACATTAAATCGCGGTACAGTCGTCCCTCACTGTATCGCGCTTCACCTTTCACGGCCTCGCTGTTTTGCAGATTTTTTCCACGCATTTATTTATTTATTTTTTTTACATCGCCTGAACGTGCATTTTGTTCTGCATCCTGATTGGCTAAGGGACTGTACACCATTGTCAATCTCCTCTGTTCAATGCGTTCAGCCAAATTTACACAAACGTTGAATCGCGGTGTGACTCTGAAGTGCTGTGTGTTTGCAATTTGTTTTCTCCCACCCACCCACAACGTCGATGAAACGTTCTGCACCGACAAAGACGCCGACGAAGGTTTGAACTTTGAGAGAGTTTAAACGAGAGAGAAATGTGAGAAAATGTTAACGCCTGTGTGAGGAAAGTGTATAAAGTGTGTGGTGAGGGGTTTTACAGCTGTGAAACATATAATTGTAAAAATAAAGCTGACTACTTTGCGGATTTCGACTATTGCGGGTTATTTTTACACCCGTGATAAACGAGGGACAACTGTACTTTCTTTTATTTCCCCATGTGGCCTTATATCTGTGTAATCCCTCAGTCGTCCATGGGTGTAAACTAGTCTATGTGTCTTAAGATCATTCTAAAACTACTCAGGAAAGGTTCATTTCTGTCTTGTGAATGTGACTTTTTTAGCATCGATACCTCCTCAAATGAGCATCTAGTTTCGATACTAGTTGTAGCATCGATTAGTATCTGATTTTCAATACTTTTGTCAACCTAACTATGAAGAGGACGCCTCAATGGACTTTTTTTTTCTGTCATTTAGCCATTTAAGAACAATAAGTCGGTTTACAATGGACAAAACGTAAAAATCTAGATCCACGCATGCTATAGCTGAATATTAAACACCCCAAAAAGCACAATATGTCTTCCTTAAGCTTCAACAACAGCCACGGCTAATCCTAAAGTGAGCGCGGCACAGCCATTAGCCTCCCTTTGTCCATGTGTGCAGGTGCTTGAACGGAGGCAGAGCTATTAGCAGAATAGCCACTTGAAGCTAATGAGGGGACAGTAGAAGGAGCAGCCGTCTGTGGGCTTTATCAGGCCTGTCAGGGGGGCTCGGGTGCTCCTCTGCGCTCCCCACCGGCTTGGCTCTCATCCACAACGGCGGGCGGATGGTAACTAATTACAGATACTCCAGTTACTGCATTTGAATAGGCCTTTTTGTTTCTTGAGAACATTTCTGAACGTGTACTTGCTATACTTTGTCAGTCTTTATAGGATGTAGCGCGTGCATAGCTGGGTACTCGCGTCGGGGTACTCTTTGGCAGCGTGTAAGGTGTGTGTGGAGCTGTGTACTCGCGTCGGGGTACTCTTTGGCAGTGTGAAAGGTGTGTGTGGAGCTGTGTACTCGCGTCGGGGTACTCTTTGGCAGTGTGTAAGGTGTGTGGAGCTGTGTACTCGCGTCGGGGTACTCTTTGGCAGTGTGGAAGGTGTGTGGAGCTGTGTACTCGCGTCGGGGTACTCTTTGGCAGCGTGTAAGGTGTGTGTGGAGCTGTGTACTCGCGTCGGGGTACTCTTTGGCAGTGTGTAAGGTGTGTGGAGCTGTGTACTCGCGTCGGGGTACTCTTTGGCAGCGTGTAAGGTGTGTGCGGAGCTGTGTACTCGGGTCGGGGTACTCTTTGGCAGCGTGGAAGGTGTGTGTGGAGCTGTGTACTCGCGTCGGGGTACTCTTTGGCAGTGTGTAAGGTGTGTGTGGAGCTGTGTACTCGCGTCGGGGTACTCTTTGGCAGTGTGTAAGGTGTGTGGAGCTGTGTACTCGCGTCGGGGTACTCTTTGGCAGTGTGGAAGGTGTGTGTGGAGCTGTGTACTCGCGTCGGGGTACTCTTCGGCAGCGTGGAAGGTGTGTGTGGAGCTGTGTACTCGCGTTGGGGTACTCTTTGGCAGCGTGGAAGGTGTGTGTGGAGCTGTGTACTCGCGTCGGGGTACTCTTTGGCAGTGTGTAAGGTGTGTGTGGAGCTGTGTACTCGCGTCGGGGTACTCTTTGGCAGTGTGTAAGGTGTGTGGAGCTGTGTACTCGCGTCGGGGTACTCTTTGGCAGTGTGGAAGGTGTGTGTGGAGCTGTGTACTCGCGTCAGGGTACTCTTCGGCAGCGTGGAAGGTGTGTGTGGAGCTGTGTACTCGCGTTGGGGTACTCTAACAGTCTTACTACACATGAGTACACAAATCTGCATACATAATACCTCACAGATTTGTGTAGTCATGTTAGGGTACTCTTTGACAGTATATGTATTGTGTAGTGTGTGGAGCTACGTACTCACATCAGGGTACTCTAACAGTATGTAAGGTGTGTGTGGAGCTGTGTACTCGCATCGAGGTGAGGTGTAGTGCATGCGTAACTGGGTATTCACATCGGGTACTCTTCAACAGTCTTTGTAAGGTATTGTGTATGCACATTTGTGGACTCATGCCGGGGTACTCTTTGACAGCATATGTATTGTGCAGCATGTGGAGCTGGTTACTCACATCAGGGTACTCTTTAACAGTGTTTGTGAAGTGTATAGAAATGAGTTGTGTCCTCATGTCAGGGTACTCTTTGACAGTATGTGAGGTGTAGTGCATGCTTAGCCGAGTATTCGCATTGGGGTACTCTGCACAAATCTGTACACACTAAACCTACAAAAAATGTCACTCACATCGGGGTACTCTTTGACAGTGTATATTTTGTGTAGCATTTGGCGCTGTGTACTCACATCGAGGTACTCTTTGACAGTGTATATTCTGTGTAGCATTTGGAGCTGTGCACTCACATCGGGGTACTCTTTGACAGTGTATATTCTGTGTAGCATTTGGAGCTGTGCACTCACATCGGGGTACTCTTTGACAGTGTATATTCTGTGTAGCATTTGGAGCTGTGCACTCACATCGGGGTACTCTTTGACAGTGTATATTCTGTGTAGCATTTGGAGCTGTGCACTCACATCGGGGTACTCTTTGACAGTGTATATTTTGCGTAGCATTTGGAGCTGTGCACTCACATCGGGGTACTCTTTGACAGTGTATATTTTGCGTAGCATTTGGAGCTGTGTACTCACATCGGGGTACTCTTTGACAGTGTATATTCTGTGTAGCATTTGGAGCTGTGCACTCACATCGGGGTACTCTTTGACAGTGTATATTCTGTGTAGCATTTAGAGCTGCGTACTCACATCGGGGTACTCTTTGACAGTGTATATTTTGTGTAGCATTTGGAGCTGTGTACTCATATCGAGGTACTCTTTGACAGTGTATATTTTGCGTAGCATTTGGAGCTGTGCACTCACATCGGGGTACTCTTTGACAGTGTACATTTTGTGTAGCATTTGGAGCTGTATACTCACATCGGGGTACTCTTTGACAGTGTATATTTTGCGTAGCATTTGGAGCTGTGTACTCACATCGGGGTACTCTTTGACAGTGTATATTTTGCGTAGCATTTGGAGCTGCGCACTCACATCGGGGTACTCTTTGACAGTGTATATTTTGCGTAGCATTTGGAGCTGTGTACTCACATCGGGGTACTCTTTGACAGTGTATATTCTGTGTAGCATTTGGAGCTGTGTACTCACATCGGGGTACTCTTTGACAGGCACAAACAGCTTCTCTTGCAGGTGGACGATGGGTCCGGCGGGCTCGGGCAGCTCCAGCGGGTGTCTCTCCACCAGGCCGTTCACCGAGTCGCTGTACATGTCCTTGCGCACTCTGTTGATCTCTGCAACACACACAAAAAAACAAAACGATACAGCTGTTAGCGAGACGAGCCGATCTCTTGATACTTCACTGTCACTTTGCCTGGACTCGTGGGAGCGGGGGTTAATGTAGCGCGGAAATCTCGGTTTGAGGAGAACAAAGAAATGAGGAATCGTAGAGTGGATGTCCGTGAGTGTTGTGCGTCTGGAGGTGGTTACGGAGAGACGGGGGGATGAGCGGAGGAGAGAGGGGGAAGTGTAGAACAGGTAGCTGCAAGCGCTATCTCGGCTGATGCATTGACTGTACGCCAGAGTTCATTTAATATTTTTTTCTATAAAACTGAAAACGATGTAACAGGCCGTAGATAATTGTGATTTACGTGTTCATAGGTAGGCGCACATACCCGGGCATTTGAATTACACATAAAATACAAGCCACTGCTTCATAATAAACTATATATCTGTGCGTGTAAAGTGTTGGAGGTTTTCAGATTGTAAAATGTGATGATGTCATACACCCAGATGGGGGTAAAGAGCCAGATTTTTTTTTTTAAATTATTATTATTTACTACATAAAGTATCCAAACGCATGAATGTGGAACCTGATCATTTCTATTATTGACTGGACCCTAGAATTAGCCCCCCCCATCTGTATTAAACATTATTGGCCTATAGAAAGTCATGATATCATCTGAAACCCAGCAATACAATCTATGAAATAATGTCAAAAAACAGAAACAAAACTAAATCGATCTAAAACAAATTTTGCAAATACATGTATTACCTGTAATAATACTATAGAAAGACAAACAGAAATATAATGTAATGTTCAAATAAGTCTTAAAAGTATAAAATTCTGCCCTTTGCAATTTATGAAGTTGTAAAAAACACTATCACTATTGTGTGGAGGAGCAGACCGCACAGATATATAGTTTTTGATACTTAATATACAAGTATGGACTCACTAACCGAGCACTAGTGCAAAATGCAACAGTCAAATTATGTGTTTTAGCCCAACAAACTAAAAGAAATACTCTAAATATACAATAAGTGGATATAGTAACTAGTAACTATCATGACAGGTCTGAAACAACATGATAGAAATGCTACGCAAATTGGATTAAAAGAGGTAACAGAGTAGCCTACAATACTGGAAAAAACTGGAAAACCTCATACTAAGACAGCTCGAATAACTTGGCAAAGAGCAGAGCGTGTGTGTGTGTGTGTGGGTGTGTGTGTGTGTGTGTGTGTGTGTGTGTGTGTGTGTGTGTGTGTGTGTGTGTGTGTGTGTGTGTGTGTGTGTGCTAGGAGGAGACGGGACGGACATTACTCACAAGCTAGCAGATGTCCGACCACGCCTATCACCGCGATTTATGGATTACTCTCACAGTCTCGAGTCATGTTTACACAAATGTATCCAACTCAAGAGGGAGAGCCGTGTGTGCGGGGGGAGAAGGTCAGAGGAGCGCCCACATGTGGTCAGCAGCTGGAACGCACCTGTGGGACTCATCCGATCTGACCCCAAAAGTGGACTACTCCCACTGAGAGGACGGGAGATGAGCTAATGTTATGCTAGCAAGCAGCAGAAGCAGTCAGAGCAGCATTGACCATTACAGTTTCACCGACAATAATGTGAAAGCATAACCTGGCTCTCCAGACCGATATGGGCCGTCCTCTGAATAGAGTTCTACGCATCAGTCTGGGATGGCTCTCGCTGAAAGTGATCAGACCCATTAAAAAGGTATTGTTCTTGCCGATAGCATAGAAATAAAAGACTAAGGGACGCCATATTGTTTGGCTCCAGACAATTGAATCCAATCACGGCTAGCAGTTAGAGCAGCTAATCAAGCCAACCTGAAGACACCTGATTGATCTATTATTCTTCAGTTCTTGATTTAGGGACAAAAATGGCGAAATAAAAACACAAGAATAGTTTAAAACGTACATTTTAAGGCCAGAATGACGAGCCTGACTGCAGTAGATACAGAAAGAGGGGCCATCATTTTTGAAAAATACAAAGTGAATTGGAGCCAGAGTCAAAGCCAATTGGCGCCCGTGATCATTTCCTATTTGGAACGTAGCAGCCACCGGGCTAGCTATGTCCATTTAATATATACAGTCTATGTTGTCGGTAAAAGGCAAACTGGAACAGATATACTTCCCTGAGGTCAAGTACCGGTATCAAATTATATACCTGGAAAATGTATTCGTACAACCACAGTGAAGTTGCAAATATGAAGTACCAGTTTAATAGTGTACAAAAGCACTGAAAAAGGCACTCATCCCCAGAGCACACGGTTAATTATCCGGAATAAATGAAGCCCTTCCATTAGATCAGTGATTTGGTTTGTATTCTCGCTCATAGCAATACCTTACACCTGTGCGGTACTACAGCTTTTGCGTGTAAATGTATAACGTCTACTGTCTAATATTTGAAATAGCCATTAAAGGGTCTGTACCTGATTTCTTTCCACGTATTTGAGCAAAATGTTCTTTTTTCCCGTACGGATATATCGTATAAACAGCTCTTGAGGTCAAAATAAGTCCCCTGGGTCCATTGGGTATCTGTACGCATCTAATTACAAAGCTTTTTACTGTGTGAGAAACAGGGAGAGTGCAGTTTGCATGCTAGTTGTTATTGGCATTACCGTAACAGCAAACTCCGCTCTGCAAAAAGAACACTAATTACTCACTGTGATGAGTTTATAAGGTAACTGAGGAATAACTTTGGACCACTGCGAACCGTTTCAAATGAACTTAGCTACACAATGTCTATTTTTCCCATTTAAGAGTCGTACGTTATATTCTAACGCATCTACGCCTGTTACGATTACAAATTTCGAAGTGCGATATGTTGCTGAAGTAAATATAGACGATAAACGACAAACATTCATGACACTGACGCAAAACCCCAAGAGCAGATTTAAACCGCAAGAACTACTTTAAATCTGCAATATTGTTAAAAATCATGAGCTGCAATAAATAAACAGCAGAATTAAACACTTAAGTACTTTAGTTTGCATCTGGAATGAGCCAAAGAAGTTATTAATTCAACGTTTTACAGCTTAAATCGTATCATATACCCAAAAAATAACCAGAAATTCCCCAGTAGTGTAAAGAAAACGTACCCATGACCCCCAAAAAACACTGTTGAGCGATAAGTCGATACAGTAATTATCGTGACAGGCTTAAACGAAAGGCTCTAAACGCACTGGAAACAGTAGCCAGCAAAAGGAAGATAACCCCGTCTCCAAGCTGTGTCTAGATTTAACAGCCCAGTGCAGGACTAAGCATGTGTGTAGCAGCCATCAATGAAGCCTTAATGGTTTGGAGAAAAGCCGCACATCTCCAGTCTCCCCAAACAAAGGCAAAACAAAGAGAGACAGGAGAGCGCCGTAACTGACAGGGACACGCGCTCTGCCTGTGCCGCTAATTCTATTTCCTGTGCCTGAAATGCCACATTAACATAAGAGGGGCGTGCTGGGCCATCACGGAGAGACCGGCGCGCTTTGACAGCCTCTAATTTCACCGCGCCCGCTCCTCTGTGAAGCTCCGCGCTCGCCAAAAAAAATTACCCCCTGCCTCGCTCAGCCCGGGAAACCATTTGTCTGGCTGTCCACCCCGGCACACTCGCCACAATGGAGGAGCGGGTCGGGCTTTTAGGAAAGATGGTTCCGTATGGATTTTTGTTTTTTTGTTTTTTTTTTCCACTCGTTGTTGAATATTTGTCTTGCAGTTATGGTCGATTAAATATGGATATTGACTTCAGAAAATATCACTCTATAGCAATGCACGCCACTTAAAGACGCGCCGTAGGATTTCATGTGCTGGTATTGTACTGATTGAACATAAAAGTGAAGTGCGATACGTTGCTGAAGTAAATACAGACGATAAACGATTATATTGACACCAAAACATAGAGCAGAATTATGCACAAAAACTACTCTAAATGTATAAAATTGCAATAAATAAATGTAATGAAACACTTAGGATGTATGTTTGTGTCTATAATGACTCATAATTAAACTTTATACAGCTCAAATCTCATCATAGTACCGAAAAATTACCAAAATTTCCCCCACTAGCATAAAGAAAAAGTACACACGATGAATACTGACTCAAAAAAACCTATTGAACAATACGTCGATATGAGTATTTATCATGACCGGGCTACGTAAACCTACACGGACATGCGTTCTCACTGATCTGACGTGTAACTTGGCCTGCTTCTTTCTTTGTACCTAGATCTAGACGTCATATCGTGGAACATTCTGGCCAAAGTCATAATATCTAACCTACTTCAGATGTGCGACACTGTGAGTCGAGTTCTACATATTCATCAATCTGGAACGGCTCTCGCAAAGCAAAACATTACGACGGATATCTGAATCTGATCGGTCGACGCGCCACAACAGCAGACCGAGCCAAAAAAAAAAAAAAAAAATCAAACTTTTGTTCAATCGAATTAAATCCATTTCCCTCCACAAATGCACAAAGTGTTTCCATCTGCCCGTTTTACACAAACTAAACAGGCTGAAGTAAGTCTGTCTGCATCACCGTCTTCGTTTTGCTGTTTGCTACGCTTAAATCAAAATGCTGCCCTGTGATTGGTCCAGTCTTTCGGCAACTGGTGCAACCGGGCGGGAAACTGCACGCTAAGATGTTTGAACCATAGACTGTATAAATGAATGGACATTGCTAACCTGCTAGCGCTTCTGGCTTCATCGACTCTGGCGCCAATTCACTTTACATTGAAACTGCTGCTGTTAGCCTCATCATTTTGGTCTTAAAATGTCCGTATTAACCTGCTCTACGTGATCTTGCCGTTTTTATTTAGCTATTCCATCCGTGACTTACGATATGAACATTAATAACAGACAACTCAGGCGCCTTCTTTCCCGGAGGACGCTCCCGTTAGCGTTAGCAACAGGTTTGAGTGACAACGTCGCTAAGCGCTCTCTCTAGTCCACTCCCGTACGCCGTCTATGGTTGGAACTCTCAAATATGGGTAGATTTCATTCTGCTGCACAAGGATAACAACATCTCCATGGAGACAAGCAGACGGCAGATCATCCTAATTACTAATGTATTTTAAAAAAGTAATTCGGGGTTCGATATAATGTGTTGTATTTTGATGCTGATTGTGCACCAGCTGTGTCTTTTAAAACGTGCAAATTGCAGATGGGAACAAACAGACTAGAAAAAGGAATCTGCTCTAAATATTTCCGACGCGAACGTTACGAAACATCCCCCGAAATCTACACTGGCACGACATATCGTCCATCCCAAGCGGTTATGGAGAAACAATGGCCCGGTGTTTGCCGTTTGAGAGGTCTGCGGCCTTCGCTCGGCTGTGTCATCATCGGGCTGACTCAGCTCCTGTCACGGCCCGCTCAGATTTACCTGGAGACACACACGCACACACACACACAGAGGCTTGTCAGAGATGAAATATTGACCTTGGGAGAGTTTGGAGGGCAGCGGAGAGAGGCGTGATGAGACAAAGATGAAGGAGCCAGGATATCCCAGGCTAAGCTGAGCCAGCAGAGAGAGAAAGAGAGAAAGAGAGAGAGAGAGGGGCTGCCCCGACAACGCGCACCCAGAGACGGCCCTACTGCAGCGGGGGGATTTATGCCTCTCGCCTGGGAACGCAATCCTTCCCCCCCCCCCACACACACACACACACGCGCTGATAGACTCCACCGAAACAAAGCTATTTAAAAACGAGTGAGCTACGCATTACGGGAGAGAGGGACTGAAACAAAACTCGCCGAGCCAAACATTTACCATTCGGCTTATAACGGTTACAAAACGAGTAGCGAAGTCAGCGCGTTTCAAAGTACACTGCTTCAACCGTAAATACCGGCGAAGCACGCTGAAGCGCAATTTGACTGGTGACTGCTCTGTCAATAGGCAGAGTCATGTTTCAGACCTGTGGAGAGGCGAGCCCACATATACAGAAAGGTGGTGAAAAGTGATTTTTAAAAGGCAATTCTAGCAACAAAAACACCTGTAATTAAATAAATGCCTGATGGATAAAGTTTAATGGACACATATTATGCAAAAGCTCTTAACCTTGTCATTTTTTTTCCTATTGCTGCGGAAAAATAGCCTCTTTGCTAATTCTGGCTTTTTTTTCTTCCTCATATTTAATCATATGTTTTACGAAATTGCACTGTCCCCTTGCAATTTAATTAAGCGAGTCCAATTATGACAGCGTCTATCCATCAAGTTGTATTTTGAGTGACACGTGTTTGAGGATTGCTGTATGTTTGAGGTTTCCGTGCTCAGAAAATTCCTGTTTTCACCTGCCTTCCCCCCCCATCTCCGCCCACATCCTGGTACTTAGCTGCCGTAACCTGCCGCTTGCTACGGTGAAACGTCGCTATGAAGAGGTGGAGTCGGTCAGTTCGGCGGCTGGACCCGTTTCTGTTGATCTGTTTTAGTTCAATACCACGTTTTACAATGAACAACGCAGAATCTAAATATCATCTACATGTGTTAAGGTTCCATACTGTGTGCTTGGAGAATGCGTATGTATTTGTTAATGCTATACTGTGGGACATCCAGAAAAAAAAGCAAGTGACTGACCTTCCACCAGAACAGTTACATTATCACATTTTTTTTATTTGAATAATTTTCAGATTACGGTGTTTTGGGTTTTACAATAATTTGCACTTTGACCGGGGGTGCGACTTATACTCAGGTGCGACTTATATGCAAAAATACAGTAATAAAACAACTGTCTAAAAATGCTAAAACTAAAATGTTACTTAAACGTCACAGGGCTGTTTTGCGGCAGGCTGACAGAACAGTGCCATATTAAAACCCGAGCGAGGTCCTGGAGGAGATCATTTAATCAGCTTCAGGACTGGTTTAGATCCCAGAGCCAGACCTGCTCCACAAAGAGGACACGTCCATTAAGAGACCAGAAATAGCACTCGCACCTAAGTGTCCTGTGTCCAATATGTCCTCTGCTCTCTGTCCCATGTCCTCTACCTGGTGAACGGCAGTAGAACAATACACCTTCTCTGCATAAAAGTTGGGGCTGGGGGCAGAGATAACATTTGGTTTGACGAGGTATTCGACATTCAGAATTTCACCCTAGACGTTTCTTATGCAATTCTATCCATTTTCTGGCAACATACATAATGCTGATTATAGGGCTGACGAGCAGAGCGAGCGCGTTGAGATTTGCAATAATAAGATTATGTTCAAAGTTCACATTTTAAACACGTCCAGAAGATTTGACAAAAGACTGGAATCTGAACTGACAAACCAATACAAGAATCACATTTCAGAACATGTTCGCATATAAATGTACCTTTTCTGGTGGAGGGTTCGCCACCTGCTCGTCTCCATGGAGATGTTCTTTGCCTGGGATGTTGCACTGAATGGCATTAAACCTAAACCTCATCTCTGCCAGGCAAAGTTACAGGTAAGATCTGTGAAGAGCTAACCTCACTCACAGGAAGAATGCATGTTTTTCAATATACTTTATTGCAACAGAAAAACCTGTAATTGAATAAATACCGGTAGGTCTAATGCCGAACTGTGGAACATTACAGGCAAAGCGATAACATCCTCTTCCTAAAAAAGTTGCATAGTGCACGTCTTATAGTAAAATAAAGACCAAAAAGTAATAATTACAAGCAATTATACAAAAAATGGCAGCTCAGTCCTTATCTTGCCCTATGTCAGAGGTATAATACTCCCTACAACGGAAAAAAACTGAATTAAAAATGTAAAATTGCTGCCCTGTAAGAGAATATATTTCAGTTCTGTCTTCCCTGCGTAAAGGGGCTGCTGAGGAAAATCTGCTTTAGCTTTTAGCCTCGTGTCGCGTGGCGCTAGCTCCATAATAAGTGCCACCTGAAACGGATTGGCTCCAAAGCAGTCAGACCACATGATCCACAAATATAATCATGCCACGATGTAGGAACTGGCTCTATACGCGAACATAAGCACGACACTGTGTAGGATCTGACCCCGTACACAAACAAACGAGCGGAACACTATTTAGGATCTGTATAGAGCTCTGGTTACTGCTTTCTAACCATGTTCTTAGAGCTGGAGGAGTTTGGAGTGGTGCAGTATGTGAAATTCCACAGTAGTGATGTTTTGGAGACTGGTGTACAGTGCAGATGGAATCACTGGCTCGCTCCATTAGACACACGCCCACAGCCTGCTCTACAAACATACACAGGGTTTGTGCAGGATCAGCGCAGCCTTCTCGCTAAAGCATTCGGATACAGTTTAGTCTGGAGTGTTTCAAACGATAACTAGCGCTTCGAGGGAATACACCAATACACAAGTCTAACTGTACAGCTGCGCTAGGCCCGCAACACTTTAGCAAATCTTCCTACGTTTTATTTAGAGCCATCTTCTATGAAACAGTCAAGCATGCTAGCAGCTAGCTTAAGTGTTAGCTCAAGCAACAGGCAAATTGTATAGAGAGGCAAATTGCTGTTGTATGGCTGTCACGTTGAATTGCCATATTTTACTAATGAAAATATGCCAATAAATCACACCATTGAAGATGACGATTTTAGTCATGATTGAAGACTGATAGCGCATTTCAATTATCAAATATTTTCTAAATGTTATAGCCTATTCATTGATTTCAGCTTCCCGTTATAGGCTATGGACTATGCAACATTTTGAGGACTGTTTCCCCACTCAAAAGATATAATATTTTGTTTTACATTGTTAATTGCTATGGTAACAGTCCTAATTTCTCATCATTCTGGAAAGGATAGGGTATGATGGTCAAAAAGCAACGTAAAAACAGTTAGTGGTAGTGTATATAGTGACTCATGAGAACCTTCACATTTTACTACAGGAGGAGATCACAGGTTAACAAAAAGTTGCCAATATATTGCTAGTACTGAGAATATACTGAATGACAAGCAAAATGACAAGCTTGGCAGCAGCAGTTAGAGAGTTGCCACAGTTTTTCCAGTGTAAAGTGAACTGAAGTCGATGGAGCCAGAAGCGAGTCTATGCTCACTTTGTATTTAAAACGCGGCAGCTAGCAGGTTAGCCATGTCCATTTATAAATACAGCTTATGGTAGTAGCCTAATTATTGTGCCTACTCAGGAAAAAAAAACAAAACAGATAGTACAAACGCTGACGACTCGCATTTAAACAGCTAACATCCAGTCACTATACAGCATGATCTTTTAGCACGACAAACCACTGCTAGCTTTGCATCCATCACGCTGAGAATCCACAGTGATCAGCTTTATTCTCAGAACAGCAGTCGGTATTAGCCTGATAATATGTGACACGCAAAACATATTGAGCCCAACAGCAATTAACGGCGAGCCAAAATGATCAAATGTTCCAGTCGACGCTAGTCTGCTCCGCTTAGGGTCCTTTCAGATCAAACGGGCTAGCGCTAACCCAGCCTGCCTCCCGTCCTCCGACACGCGCGCACAATTAAAGATTTAAACAGGTGAGCGAGCAGCAGGAGGCCCGGGTAAATATAGTCACGGGGAGAAAGATGAAAGCTACAGATCCAACTTAACGCGGGGCAGGAGAGAGAAGTCAGTCCGAGGCAAGAACAAGCATTTTCACTTTAGGGCTGGGATGACAAAGCTGGGGAACGAGGCAAACCGGAGAAAAGGTTTTTATACAGAGTGACTTTATCCGCGACACTCCACTCCGGCGGTTCAGGGGGTGGTCAGGCCTCGTTTCAAAGACCCACGTTTGGCTCTTAAGTGCAAGGTAAGGCGAGGGTGAGAGAGACGTGAAAACCAACGTGTTTCTGGGTGTTATCGTCGACTTGCAGATGCCGGCTCCCCCCCCTCTTCCGCCGCTACAAGGGAAGGAGAAACTTTGACTGTCTAATCAGTTACATTTTTACAACATATTTAGCACAGTTACTATCCCACTAAATCAAATAATAATTAGAAAAACACAAAAACCTGTTATATGCACGTAATGAGTTGTTTTTGGGTTTTTTTGTTTTTTTTCTACAATTTTTGCTACTCAAAAATAAAATTAAAAAATGAAAAAAATAAATAAATTAAAATAAATAAATAAAAAATAAAATATAAAAAATGTAATATATATAATAAAATTAAAAATATGAAGTAATATATTAAAAATCTAATATTGTTGCCCAGTAAAAATAAAAGTCAGTATATTTTAGTCCTGTCTGCAGATCTAAATCTACTGGGGTTATCGTTGACTCGCAGATGCCCCTCCCCCCGCTGTCAAGGAGGGACAAACACAAACTTTGACTGTCTAATCAGTTACCTAACAGTGGGCGGACGCGTGCCTTTGATGCCCGCGCGCTAATGAGTAACGCCACATTTTAGGTCAAGGCTTCCATCCATATTCATATCCAACTCGTATGTACGGTTTGTTTTTAACTCGCAGAAGGGCGCCGGCGGAATTGAATCTATTCTAACCGAGAAACTGTCAGGAATAGATATTTTCTTTGATAAATTTTGGCAACTCAACTGAAATAAGCCAACAGTACCAGAGTAAATGTAAAGGAGGCTTATGGAACATTTACGGTGGAGGGGCAGCCACCTGCTCGGTCTCCATGGAGATGTTATAGTTGTGTCTGGAATAGTTGCGTCAGTAGGGCATTACATTTGCCTATTTCCAAGGTGACAAGCGAAGGACATCATCAGGCTAAGTCGCAGGTCAAGAAGTTTAATGCCATACTGTGGAACATTGCTGGCAAAACTGTATCGTGTCAATTGAGACGAGCAGGTGGTGTATCCTCCTACAGAAGAAACACAACAATGCAAGAAATGTCTTTTATCCTCAGTTTACCTCATGATTAGAGAATATATACGTGTAATATTTGTTCACAATACCTCAGTTTTTAATGTTCCACGGTGTGTTTAAAACGCACACTGCCAACTGAATCTTAATTAAAAAACAAAAAAAAAAAAAGGAATCACAAATGAAATCCCAATATTTGTCAGAGAAATTACAAAACGCTTTTTCCCACCCTAAATCTTTCATCCAAACAAAGCCTCCATCTCTCTTCCCTCTTGTTTGTTTAGCGCTCAGAGTAAAATTCAAGCGGAGAGCGACGTGCGTGGAGAGGTCGAGCGGGCTGAGTGTGCGCTGACAGCCTACAGGGACAGATTTATATTACATGTCATGGATTCTCCCAAGGCATCGTGGGTAAAAAGCTCCGGCGTAGTCAGGTCTTTAAGAAGATGGGCTGCTAAATAAACGGCTGCCATAGCTGGGTTACTCCTGCGAGAGGAGACGGCGCTCGGAGAGGAGATAATGCTCGGGATACGGCGGGATATGGGCAGGTGGATGAGTCGGCAGTTAGCACAATAATAGCATACGGCTGAAGAGGAGAGAAGAGGACTGGTTTAGGTAGCGCTAAAACAACCGCTGAGGAAGACTACAACGTGCCGAGCTGACGTTACTGTGCAGTTCAAAATTAATCAACTCACAATTTAGCTTTCAGACAGTTTTAGCGATCGAAACAAGTTTGTAGGGCCGAACAATTTGGGAAAAAGATTTGTAATAGGTGTTTTTACAATGGGATTCTGTTCAAAAAGGCTGAAATTTAAACTGACCGACTAATTTTACAACATGTTTGTACAGATCTAAACAGGATTAGCGTTTTTTTTTAGTTTTTTTTTTTATGCAGAATAAAAAACAGGAGATTTGAAATTATGGTACTTCAAAAATCGCTGCCTTTGCAATATCCTATTCCAATGATTTCGAATTAATTTGTCCAGCCATAGCCATTAGAACAACTAACAACCGATCAAATACGCACAACGGGTTATGCGAAGATTTTAAGAGCGAAATGACGAGTCTGGCAGCAGTAACTGCAGAGAGAGGAGCGTTTTTCAATAGAAACCGAATTGGAGCCAGAGTCGATGGAGCCTGAGGTGCACAAATGCTCACTTCCTACTTGGCTAGCAGGTTAGCTATGTCAATTTACAATCTACGGTCCAGATATCTGCTGAATTGACATACTGCTGAACACGACGTGCCGGTAACCACACAAACTTCTTTTTTTTTTTAAATGTCATACAGTGGAAAATTCCAAGAAGAGCTGTAACATCTCCACGGACGCAAGCAGGTCCGTGGTGTCTCCCCTAGAAAAGGAGTTGCACTTTTAAGTTCAGCAGATTTGGCCCTATAAACAACAATGGTACGCCTTTAAAATTGATCCACATACCTCTTCCTCCCGTACTCTACGCTCTATTAAACCCAATCTAAGCACGAAACATTCCATTGTAAAAATACACACAGCACGCAAAACGGTCAGTGTGGACATTATGTATGGATTGTCACATATGGAGAGGTTAGCGATTGCGTTAAGTTAGCTGAAGATTTGGTAGTTTTTGATATTTATATGTAAAAAAAAAGCAGATTAAACTCACGATTCACGAGTTTAATCTGTTTCCTAGTACTTTTTTCTGCATAAATAATAGTTTTTGTTGAACTCTTGTGGATCACATACACAAAGATACGCAATAGTGTTAGTTGACTACAAAGGGGGCGTGGCAAAGCTAATTGATCAGCAGGACATGTCTTTAGTTGGCCAATTTTTTTTTTTTTTTTTTTTCGAACACAGACCTACGGATATTTGGCTTGATGACGCCAATAACTGATATTTGCCGATACCAATATGAACATTTTAAAATCTATGGCAAAGACCAAAAATGTACGTTACATTATAGCAAAGTAAAAAAAAAAAAAAAATGGAGAAATAAGAACCACATGTACTTGAAATCATTCGTCGCAAGATTGTGTAAACATACAGCCATAGTTTTTTGTTACTCGTGAGTCTGTTCCAAAAGACAAATCTGAGGACAAACAGGAAAATATCGGCATCCAATATGTGCAAAATTTTCAGACAGATACCGATATCTAGAGAAACAACCCAATAATCCCTCATTATAGCATCACCCATATAAACAATATACTCATCAAAACACACAACGCCGCGCTGACCTGACGACCGGCAATAAACCCATCGAGAACATATGAAAACAAAGAGCACTAAACGCTTCGAGACGCCCACGCTAGCTTTGGCTAATGAGCGGTGTGTGTGCAGGCCCCCAGAGACGGGAACCGCAGAGTGGGAAGACAAAGACGCGTGCCTTCCTCAATGGACCTATCTGGAGAATACAGATGTATCTAGTGGCACTGCTGGAGTGTTAAAGGTCCAATATTATACTAAACTGACTGAGCTTGAATCAATGTTATAAAACTGTTACCTCATCGAAAACAGACCCAGAGTGGTGTTGTGTTTCATTCACATATTGGACAAATAATAAAAGGTTACTCAGTGTACATCTCCAATGCTCAGAATGCTCTGTTCCACCTTGTGATGTCATAAAATGGTATTTTTCAAGTTAACAGTTACCGTTTAGCTTTTGTTTAGTAGAGATAGTCAGTTCCAGGACTGAAATGATCCAAATGATTCTCGTGAAGGTGTACGGTGTGTGTGTGTGTGTGTGTTAAACTTGTGAATGAAACAAAACACAATGATGTAATGGATGGTTGCAGTGTGGAGTTGGGAGATGTATGAACACATTAATAATGCTGTAGTACCTTCACATCATAACTGACCAAAATACACCGCTAGAAGTATGCAAGCAAAAAGTTCTCCTATTCTGTGAGGCAGTACAGTGTTTTCTCCTTTCTCCCACCTGGTAATATGGCTTAAGTAATACGTGTCAAATAATTGTTGCTATTAATACAGGTCTGTTAAACCGTCTAATTACATGTTAGTGGCCGTCATAGTGGCCACTGCTTTAGTTGGAGCTTTGGAAAATGTAGAATGTGTCAAATTTAAAAGTGGCTGTACCCAAAAAACAAAAAAAAAATCTTTGTTGAGATAAATTTACAGATATCTTGAAATTTTTGTCCACCCGAAACCAACATATTTATAGGTGGTGACGCTTTCAATCAATGTACCATTTAGTGTATAAAAGATTTGTAGCTTGCACATCTCCTGTATATTGTTCTTTTTTTTTCGTTTTTTTTTTTTTTAGAAACAAAATATCATATACTTGGGGAATTTTGGATTTCATTAAAATCTTGCTGGCATTTTAAAATCACCTGATCAACAGTGTCATGGGCATATAAATGGATCTCTTGAATGTTTCTCTTAAATTGCAACCAATAGAATTAATACAATAAAAAAGTCAGTCCAAAATTGAGCCTTGGGGGACTCCTTTTCTTATATATACGAACAGATCAGCTACTACCGTCTGGGTTCTGTTTGAAAGATTTTGGAACCAAATACACGTAGCATTGTCAAATTGAGTCTGCTTCAGGCACTTTTGTGATGTACTAAATCAAAAGCTTTAGTTAAATCAATAAACAGTGTTACACAATCTTGTTTGTCATCAAGAGCTGTAAAAATGTCATATAAGACTTCTGTGGTTGCAGTGACAGTACTTTGCTCTTTTCTGAAACCTGATTGGCAAGACTTTAAAATGAAGCACTTGTTTAAATAAACTAACTTGATTTGCAAATAACCTTTCTAAAACTTTTGCAAGTACTTTTTGCCTTTCCAACTGTGGATAAAGATCTTTCTTATTTTACAAAAAAAAAAAATGCCCAATCCAAATCTGACCTAGTTCTGAGTGCATTTTTCCAGGCAGCATTTCTTTCTCTAATTAGACTTGCAACTTCTGTGTTGAACCAAGGATTGTTTTTCATTCTCTTTATTCTTTTAGGCGCATGTCGGTCTGTAATTTCATTAAATGTATTAATAAAAAAGCTTAAGGCCATATCAGGGTCAGGAAATGCTGTTAACCCGGTATCACTGTAACACAGGTTAGAGATGGAGGATTACGTCAATAATTGAAGAATTATACCTGTGGCTGTTCATAACTAAGATCAACTGGCTGTTGTCTGTCCCGTTTTAGTTTTCAGAGCTTTACAGAAATGTTTGAGATTAAATTAACTAATAATTTCCATTTTTGACTTGATGTTGGAAGTGGATTTTATTTCTGTAAATGTATGGCCATCCTGCTGCTAATGCTCGATCCAAATGCTAGCTGCTGCTCCTCCTCTTCCTCTCCCTCCCTGCGCAGGCGTCTGGGAGTATGCTAACAGCAGATTGTGTATAGGCGCAGTGATGGCCAGGAACAGCGATCAGCAGAGTCATTCATCATAAGCAGTGTCGAAGTGAAGGGGCAGGCGCTCGGAGGCTGCCAGGCCCGATGTGGCTCTGCGCGGCCGCTGCCAGCTCCACTGACGCGCCGCTATAGGAACGTGCCATAGAGCGTTAGGCCGCTAATTAAACAAAGCAACAGACCAAAATGAGAAGAGAGGAGGAGGAGGAGAGGTGCGGAGTTGCGGACTCTGCTTTGACTGGGGTCGTGATTTATGATAGCTTTGTCAAACATTCTTTAGATGTTTCTTAGCTTAAAATTAGGGGTGAACGACATATTAGCTCCAAAATCGGTATTGGTTGATATTAAAGGATTTTCACAGATATGTAGGGAAAAAATCTGTCCAATTTTAGTATACGTGTTCACGACCTAACATGGGGAAAAAAATCTGTCAATATCCATTCCCAGTTTGTCCTCATTGACTAAAAATGGACTTTGAAGAGCAATCGGGCTAAAAAATGATGACGTTTACACAATCATGCAACCAATAATTTTATATCCCAGATAAACACATTTTGTTATGGTTTTTACAAAATTGAAAAATGTGTGGGCCTTGCTATGGATGAATTTTAAACGCTATTATGGTATATCAGTCAGAGAAACAAGCGGAATACTGCAGATTGATATTGATTTTTTTTAGCCAAACTCAAACCAAAACCATTAAACTAGGTGATCAGCAACATGACTTGATAGCAGAACTGGCGATGATTCATGGACCTAAAAACTGTGAGGGTTTCTGCAACTATTCTGAAAAAATTCTAATATTTTGTACGACTCAAAGCCTTTTTTTTTTCTTTTACAGAGGATTACTGAAACAAGACGCAAAATCCAATCCCAGGTATGTTTTCGATAAGGCGACGATGTTCTAACGTAGTAAAAAGCTCGGAAAAGTTGCGACTTTAAAAACTGGCAAGACAAAATGGCAGAAGGAGGAGCTCGTCACTTGAACGGGGACGAGGGGACATGTGGCGTAACTGTCCTGGAAAAAGGTGCTTGAGAAGTGGGCCAAGTGCAGCGAGGCCTGGGCGCCCTGCTGCCACTGAGCGCGAAGCTATCACACCGTCACACAAGGAGCGAGGGTTTAAGGAGCGCTGGGTGAGAATAGAAGCCGGTGTTACTATAAGCAAACGTGGTCTCTGCGGGTTTACGTCTGGAATTATACGATACATTCTACAGAAAAATGTTACAATACGTGATAGTACTGAAAATACTTTATACCACACACAATAACCCTAAAGTAGCATAGTCTCAACCTTATTATGAATGACCCATATGGTAAAAATGAGACAGTAATGAATAAACAGCACAATTAAACACTTTAGTGGTTAGTATTTCATATTAAATAACCATTTTTACAGAGATATACTCAGATAAACGATGATATTGAAAATACTTTAAGGCACTAGTACAATAATAATGCAAGTTAATCCCAAATAACCCCATTTTTAATCAAACAGTATCATTAAGTGGCATGAGCTGCAACAAATAAATAGCTGCATTTATATCTGAGAGAAGACTTTAGTCTGAATTGCTAAACTAATACAAGAACCCCATGCACTTTAGAAAGTGTTATTTTTACTTATTTTTTCCATAAAAGTCAGAATATTTCAATTGGAGTTCATTGTGCACCCCTTGTTGAGCCAGAAGGCCATTTCCGTTCAAAATGTACTCCCGAAAACGAAACAACAAACATTAAAAATCTGTTTAATCAAATCAGGAAAACGATAAACGGAAAGCGATTCGCCAACCCTAAAGCCATGGACTTTTCCGACCTACATCTCACCAAATCTGTGCTGACCCAGTGAGCAGTACCTCTCCTCCTCCACCCGCCGTTAGCTTTCCTCCTGTTCTTTTTTTAAACTGCTTTTGTGTCCAGCCCTCCTTTTAGTCGTTCCATTGACTGTACTGCATCCCTCTTTCTCTCTCGCTCTCACTCTCTCTCCATCGACCGCTCCCTGTGTGCGCTCCGACAATCTTCACCGCGGGTTCCCATCGAAATGTCCCCCCACGCGGAGAGTAATGAACGCCGGCCCCTCGCGGCACCCATTAAGACGGCAGCCATTACGGTTCAGTGTGGAGCCCGGGCCCTCCCTGCCAGTTTCACCCCGCTCCACGCAAGACCCCACCGCGCGCCGCAAACTGGCACTAGCACGGCTCATTGCGCTGCCAGCGTGTCCCTCCACCAGCGCGGCCTCATAAAACAGTTCCACATCATCTACCGTGATGATCCCTTGTTCTAATTTTAGTCTCTTAATGGCTGTGCGGATACTGGCAGAACACTCCGGGCCTGTGTAGATGTGGGTTGTAAATGGGAGATTTCTGGAACACGATTTGGGATGCCACGGTATACATTTTTTGTGTTTTGTGATTCATGTGAGAAGAAACATCTCGATTTAACCATTATTTACGAGTGTCACCTAACAACAGTAAAATAAAAAAGGGCCCGTATTGTGCTATTTTCTAATCTCTGTTATGATGTAGTTCTCTGATTGGCTAATCCACCTGTCAATCATGCCCATGGATCTATAACAAGACCTGGATAAGACACTCCCCCTTTTTCCTAGAGCGAGATCGCCTAGTGGCCGCTCCATAGGTACTGCAGCTCCCAGAAGCTTGAGCCCAGACAGAATTCTTCCATAGAGCGCAACGCAAGTTTAAAAAAATGTTTAAAAATGTTAAATCCTCAAAGCACCTAAAAGTTAGTCCTGTTTTAAGCCCGTGCTAGCTCCGCTCCAGCAGTTATCGCACCGATTTTGATGTATTGAGGAGGTAATGCTGAAGAGAAAACTTTTTTGACCCATGTGCCAATGAGCACAGGCTGAAAACAATATGACGCCATCTTGGTTTCACGTTCCAGATATTTTTATACTTCCATGATCCCGCCCATCTGAACTTGGGCAGACCAGACTCACATCTTTGTAAAGCAAGTATTGATGCTAGAAATAAATAAATAAATAAATGGGACAAAATTGGACGTGGACTGAATAGATTTTGAATGATCGACCCATATTATGTTAGAGTAAAGTTAATGTGACACAAGCAGCACTTGAATGAATTTTTGGAGTGTGGTTTGAATAAAAATCGGCTTTAAAATACATTTTTGTCAATTACATTATGACTTGAATAATCATAATAATTATTGCCTATTAACTGATTAATCTTGACACCTCTGATCCAGACGGTGAGAGATTACAGACTTTATAATCTTGGGGGATTGCAGATTTCACTCGTGTTTGAGATCAATTTAATATCCTTTGCACAAAAACACATTTAGAGCTCGGTTTTGGCACCAGCTCTCACACACGAGGCGTATGAATATTTATGAAAGGCTTCAGTAGTGAGCAGATGGGTCAATGTTTCAAATGGAATGTGAAACGGCACGCTTCATTAGATTCAAAAGTGGAGCGAACAGTGTGTGGAAGAAGCATCTCGTAGTGTTCAGCTCACAACAGTAGTACGAGGAAACACCCCGGGCTACAACCAAGAACGTAGTGATGTCATGATACTAACACTTCAAACTCTACTTCAGTGTTAAAGAATAAACTTAACACTTGATACCACGATAAAAAACAACACTATTTTAGACAATAGAATGTGATTTTCAACATTGAATAATAGTACTTTTTTATATTACCATGTGGCTTTATATCTGTTTAATTCCTCAGTTTGGCACATTAAAAAAGTTTAAAACGGTTTCCATAGTGGTCCATGGACTAGTATACACTAGTCTAAGTGTCTTATACTTGTTCTGATGCAGCTCAAGATCATTCTCAGGTTATTCAGGAAAGGTTCATTTCAGTCCTGTTAATATCACTTTTTTTAGTATTGAGCGTCTAGTTTCAATACCAGCTTTACTATTGATTAGTATCTGATTTTCAGTATTTTGACAACCCTAAAGTAAATCCAAACTAGTTTGGTTATAATGGGATGGTGACTTGTCACAATTTTACCCACAGTAAAAACATGAGTGGGAATGTCACAATATTACATTTTTGTGTAGCAATTATTTTTGAAAAACAGCACAATTTTATGATTCACAATTATTCACCCCATGAACTACAGTGAAATCCTTTCTTCTCTTTTCAGGTCTGTGAGATTTAACAAATCTAACTTAATTAGTGAGAATGTAAACTTTAAGTTACACAGTACGTCTTTGTGGTCTGGTCTTTGAATGTTCCGTAGTGTGACATTAAACTGTCTTGTATTATTCAAGTACACATAATTTATTGCTAAGAAATGCAATGAAGAACATGCAACAGCTATTTATCTCCATGGAAATAAATGTGTTAAGGCATACTGTGGAACATTCAGACAAAGTCATTACATCTCCACAGACGATCAGGCGGTCAGATCCTCAACAGAAAAGATCTGGAGTGCACCTTTAATACGACAGCCGGCGAAAAGAGCACTTATGTCAGTGCATGAGTTTATTTATTTATTCTTTGGGTTTCTATTGTGACTGAACACTTATGATTATTGCTTTACTGATACGCTGTGGTGGACGAAGTACTCAATTTTGTTACTTGAGTACTTTTTTCCCTATACATCTATACTTTTACTTAAGTACATTTTTGCACGTGATACTTTTACTTAAGTAAAAGTATCACGTGCAAAAATGTACTTAACAATATTTAAGTGCCCCTATAAAAAAGTTAATTAAAAGAGAAAAGTACTTTTTACTTTTCAGTCCAGTTCAAAAATGCAGTGTTGTAGAAAGTACAATTCCCTGCTCTCAAATGTAGTGACATAAAAGTAAAAAGTATTCACTGTAAAATGTGCTGAAGTAAAGTACAGATGTTTGTAAAATTCTAGTTAAGTACAGTACTTTACTTGTACTTTGTTACCTTCCACCACTGCAGATTAGTCTTAAAACCCCTAAACATGATGATAAGCCATGTTAATCACGCAGCACAATACCATGAATACCAAGAACAGATTTCCAACTTCAACTTAAGCAGAGTTAAGTGTGAAGCTGTAAAAAAAATCCATTAGTCCAAAAAGTTCCACCGTAAAAACACATTACCACGCGGCTACAATTACCGCGTCTAAAGTCCTTCATTTGAGAATTAGCTTTAAACGCCTAATATTGCTGGCACTACTTCTTGGTAATCCAACACAGCAGAGACTTCCCTTCCTCTCCCCATGTCTGCGCCCTATCTCCTGGCTCGGCTCAAACAGACAGGCTAACGCACAATCGCAGACTCGGGTCCCTCCCTTCTGAAATACCAACCAAAGATAGACCTCCTTCCTGCTGCTTTCGCAATCTAAAGAGCTGCCGATATGTGGCGTTAAATTGGAAACCTGCGTAATAGTCATTTAACGGGGCCGGCTTTGAGAAAACTCAGATGCTGCAAAATGCTTTCAAGAATTCGTGGGGATAGACAGAGATGGAGGGGGGTGAGAGAGGAATTGGCGCGGATTGGAAAACTGCGGGGTTGCCAGGTCGGGACAGGTGCTTTCAGCCGGCTGGATTAATTAAAATGAAGACAAACACGGTGTGAACATGAGTGGGGCTTTCAAGCAATCAGACCAACAGATTGTGGGGTGGCCATCTCTAGGGAGCGCTTTTCAAAGACTCCACCGGCAGCCGAGAACGCTACGAGACACACAGACTTCTGCCGTTTCAGACAAATGTAGTGTAATCGCTGTTTTTTAGTCTGAAACTATCATTTGTGGATTTTCGAGAGAAGAAAACAACATGGGCAAATGATAGATACAGTTAACAAAAAAAAAAAAAAAAAAGGACTAGACGCCAAGGTAAAAGCCGTAGGACCAAAATACAGACTGTGTGGGTTTATTTAAGGAGAGTTCAGTCAGGGAATCAACTGGGCAAAGTTATGACAACACAGATTATTGGGCGAGTCGAAACAAAAAGTACTTGACTACATCTTTTAAGAAATAAAAAAGGAAAAAGGAAGAATGGGCTGGTATCGCTTTTTTTGGAGTCGTTACCAAGATCCAATATTTTGTCCTGCTGCTGTGGTCGATACCTGATATTTGCCGATACTGATGCCGATATATTTAGCTTTTATGCGTATGAACATCAGCTGATACCGATACTGAACAGACATATCTCCTATCCTTAAAAAAAAAAAAGAAACCCACTAATCCTATGCTCTTGAAACATTCATTTACAAGAGCATGCAGAGACCGGAGGAAACCTGGGGGAAGTGTCTTGCTCCACGACACAACAGTAGTACTGCCAAGAATCACATTGCTAACGTTGAAGAGAGGGCTCGTGTCATTCATCCGTAGTGTTTTGTTTTTTTTGTCCTTTTTTTTGTCTATGCACCAGTGTAACGAAAGACTTAAGGCAAGACGGTTGAAGTGTCTTGCTTATGGACACAATGACACTGTAAGAAATCATTTATGTCCCAGATACATCCATTTTGATATTTTTACAAAGGGAAAAGTAAAATTTGTGGATCTTGGTATGATTTTTTTGCCAAATCTATTATCAGCCAAATATCATAAAGCATCAGCTAAAAAAAATCATCTCAGACTATTTCTAGTTGTTTTTTTGTTTTTTTTGACAACCATAAATCAAACATGGCTTGAAATTCCAACAGATATCTCCCTGACATTGTTTTCTCCTTTTCCATCTTCCCATTACTTCTTCCAGGTTGCGTGGGAACCTTGTGTATTCAGAGTACTCCCCGGGCTCGCTCAGACAAACATGTAAAAAGCAGAGCCACAGGATGCGTGAGATGTGACACTTCCAGATAAGCCCAGGCGCAAAACAGGAACGGGGACCGGATGCATGCGGACAATCCCACCTCTGCGGAGCCCTGGTTCACTGCGACTGGGACCGCCGCTGCGAACCGAGGCTGAGGTCGACTAAGAAGAGTCTTCGCTGACTAAAGACATGTCCTGCCGATTGAATACTCGACTAAAAACGACGGTGCGTGGTACAAGCGATCAAACCCATTACGTATCTCTGTGTATCTGATGGAAGTTCACGCAAAAACAACTATTTATGCAGAAAAAAGTACTGGGAAATCACGAAATCAATCTTGGGAATTGTAAATTTAACCTGCCTTCACATAAAACACCAAAAGAAACCCAAATCTTCAGCCAACTCATTCTCTAACTTGTCCTTTCTGCTGTTGTCTCAAAATGATTCATCGACCAATTCCAAATTTTGGTCATTTAAGACACCATTAACCGATAAATCGACTTAACGACTAGAGAACTAGTTATGTCAAAAGCATCTTAAGTTAGATCCTAATCGTTAATAAAACTAATATCAAAACTAGATTGTTAATCGAGCAACTATTGATACTCGAAGTCCCATTCGAAGGACAAAAATGAACCTTTCCTGAAAAGCTTTTGTACGATCTTGAGTCGTGTTAGAACAAATATAAGACACATAGTCGTCCAGGAAGGTTCCATAGTTGTCCATGGGCGTGTACGACTGAGGGATTACACAAATATAAGGCCACATGGTGATATAAAAGAAAGTATTACCATTTAATGATGTTGAAAGACTGATGAGGTTTTAATTATCACTGTGGTATCGGTATGAAGTCCACACCTTAGTATCGAACTAGAGTTTGAAATTTTACACTACAACAAAGACCTGTAAACAACAAGGTGTCTGTGTTGAGAACATGCCGTTCTAAAACCACCAGCGTTTCATTTCTTCAGAACTTTTCAAACGGGGATTTTTTTACAACCAGATACCCGCTGAGTCGCGCAACAATGGGAGGAAAGGCCCAAGCTGTCGGAGGAAGTAGAGGAAGCAGAGGAGAGGAAGGGGTTGACAATGTGAGGGCGGGCGATAGTGTATAGTGTGCTTCCTGTAACCACGGCGACCACAAATAATGGAACAGAGGGAGAAAAAAAAAAAAAAAACAGTGAACAACGGGGTGGGCGGGTAATTTGTCGCCAAAAAAAGATCGTGTCTTGATGTCTGCGTGATTGAAGCGCTCACTTTTGTCCCCTCCGCCTGAAAGGAGCAATCATACAGGCTTCCAAATAATTGCGGAACAAATTTTCAAAATCAATAGCAAACTGCGGCGCGTTCCGTGGGAGAGGGGGGGGGAGCCGGCGAGCACAAAAGCAGAAAAAAAAATTTGCCGACGTGCTGTTAGCGTTTTTAATCACAGCTGCAGAGCGTGAAAAGGCCAGTGCAGACGTGGGATTGGACTGTAAAAACCTTTGTAAATCCGTTCGGAATATTACGGCAGGTTTGAGTGAGAGCAGATGGAACACACAGATTGAACAGGGAAAAGGTTAAACAGTGACAGAATGAGCAATGTGCATGTTTGCCATTATTAGGGAATGAGGTCACTGCGCCGCTCTTACAAAACACACTTCAGTCAGATACACAACTGCTTTGGAACTGAGGGGTGAGCTGCAAAAAAACGCTGTTAACACAAACAACACAACTGTCATAACGTGTTTAGTCAAACTACACGCAGAAACGATAACTTTTGGGTTAATTGTCACACTAACAAAAGTATTTATTCTCGAAATTCTCAAAGAACCCTGACAGATAAGATTTAAACAGGAGGCATTACACTTTTATGGGGTATTAATTGTTAACAACAAAGATGGCCATGTTGCATTTTATCGTTCTGCCATTTGCTCTAATCGCTGAAAAACAACGCATTAAAATGTAATTAGTTTTATTTCGTTTTCGGGTGAGATTGCGGGATTACTCAAACGTACATACACGGAGGACATAAAGTTTCACGTTTTTGGTGGGAGCAACATTATAACGTGGAAAGCCGTAACGCTCTAAAAAGGCGATTTTGCGTAATACTCCCTCTTTAAACTTTGAAGCTGTTGCGTTTCATGTGCAAAGGCTCAGTAAGTACAGAGATATTACAGTTTCGTTTTATTTTTAACTGTTTGCAGTGGCCCAAAGCATTCGTAGCATGCTAATTAGTCACTGCGATGAGTTTATAAGTGCTTTTCACAACTTTTAGAGGCCAAAGCAACTAGCATGCTAACAGGGCAGCAGCTTTACTTTCTGGGTTGTGCACGATTTAACAAAAATGATATTGCAACAGCAGCTCTAGCTACTCGGTCTGCATCAAATTATATCTTCACTGACGAAAAAAACTACATTTTCAGCTTGCGTAAACCAGGATAAAACATGAAAGTTAAAAGTTAAATTCTATGACCACAATTTTAAACTGACCTAACAAAAAAGGATCACTTTGCATAACTGGACGGCCTAGGGGTCGGGTCACAGGACACGCATTCGGGGCATGTCATCAGCCTTGATAAGTTCCAATCCTTGCCTAATTTGCCGAATGTCTCCTCCTGCTCTTTCCCCCACTGCACGTTTCTTTCTTCCCTGTTCAATAACCCATACAGGCGCCAACATCTTCCAAATTACGTAATATTTACAACAAGTTACATGAGAAAAGGATATTGTAATATAATGATGCACAGGGAACATCAAACATTAAACCAAACAACGCAACAATTACACCTTTGCTTTATTCTAATGCGTTTTGGTCCATTCCTCTGTGTTGTTACATGGCGTTGCGGTTTTAATGAAGTGAGTATTTCTTAAGAAGGCGTCTGGGTTTTTGACATGCGGTCCCTGTCTTGACACATGTCCCGGGTAATTCCACACATCCAGCCAAACATCATAAAAAAACAGAGCGAGAGGGAGACATCGCAGCTGACACCAAAGACACAGCGCAGTCTATCTCAGTCTGTCACATTCTGCAACGCCGCGGTAACACTTTGGTCCCTGAGTCTGGTTTACCTGCAATCGCCTTTGTTTTTGATGGGTTTTTTTGTTTTTTTTTTATACATTTGGACACGTTTGGACACACCCTCATTCAGGAGACATCAAATATAGGATGCAAGACCTATGGAAATATGTGACAAAAGGAAAAATGGTTACAAAACTCAAATTGTCAAAGTGGACACCCTTTGGTTCGTCAACGTAACAACCCTCGGCCTTCTCACTTGATGAACTCTCCTGAAATGGTTTGAGATATTTTGAGTTTAATTTTTGTTTACTACGTTCCATGTGTCATTCAAAGTTTTGCAGACTTCAGTGAGAATCTACAATCATGGAAATAAAGAAGAAAAGTAAATTAAAAATGTATATATACACTAAAAAGTTTGGACACTTTTACTGAACAGAAGCTTCCAAACAATCATAGCGGACAAGTGTTCCAAGACCTTGATCGTTTGACTTTTTGACCGTTACTTCATCAAAAACATTCTTAGAGTTGTATTTTTTGTTTTCATTTTTTGTTTCACTAATCCATTAATCCAAACTCATCTTCTCTGAGCATATGGAGACAAGCCGCCTGCTGTAATTTCTTTGCCAAGAATGTTCGTAGTATGGCATTATTATTTTTTATTCTTGAACACTTGTAAGTCACCATTGCCACCAAGTTAAGTTATGGACCAGTTCTGTTTTTCAGGGTATATTTTAAGCAATAAAAACATGTTTGTATTTTGCAAGGATTGTTGCGTCACAGGTAAAAAATCCAGACTTGTGCAGTTTATAAGCCCATAAACTTTTATTGGACTGATTCTACGGCTCCGCTGTGTTCACAGTAAACACATAGCTCTATTAGCGTTGCATTAATGGGGGATAATGTTTAAAAGAGAACACATATTATGCATTCTAGTGGCTTTAATTCCCTAATTTAGCCAATTTGTGACATCTGACAAAAAACCCGGGAGAGATGACGGTTAAAAAAAAAACAAGATGATCCAAGGCTTCGTTTTTTGAATAACAAAAAACGTTCAACCGCAAATTTAAATGTTCTTTCACCTGCGCTGACCTGTTAGCTTCAGGTTAGCTTTATGAGGCTGTAAATGGCTAATGGCGTAATGGCTCTCACGGTGGCGCAGTTTGTCACGTAATAAAAGCCGACAATCTCCTCTTGAAAACTCTCCTCTGCTCGCCTCTCCAGACACTTGTGTTTTCAATCTGATGATGAGTAATGACCATAAAGAAATCCACTGGAAATGATTTAGCGGTCCCAGTGAATCAGCTCACAAATGGGCTTGACTTTTAAATGTTTGTTTGCACATGTGGTAGGAGCTCGCGAACTACTCCCATTCAGAATGAGCGGCAGCCATGACTGATTTGGGATTCAGTGTCTAATGATTTACTGGCCGTGTTTTAATGTTTAATTTTAATGCTTCGGTTTGGAATGTCAAGATTATTAGGTCAAGATCATTTAAAGCTATTCAGGAAAGTTCATTTGTGACCTGTGACGGGACTTTTTATTAAAGTATCGATGCCGGCTAAAATGAGTATAGTTTTGATACTAGTTTTAATATCGATTGGTAGTTGATTCTCGATACGTTTGACTTGGGATCTGGATTGGACATCAGTTTCCAAATATCAGACTCTATCCTTGATGGACAGATAAATTGATGTAATTAGACAAATTTACTGGTGGTAGCGGCACAGAAAGTCTCAATGTTTGAACCTTTATCTCTCATGTAACTACAAAATAACTTTGTGTAAATAAATAACATATGTTTGGATCAGTTTTGTACCATTTCATTGTTGTTTAAGATTTAAAAGTATAGTATCAAAATCAAAACTGACAAAGCTAAAACAAATCTAGTTTCTTCTCACAATAATAGCAACAATAAAATCTGATATTGTGACATCCCTAGCTTCAGTCAAGCTTTATATACATGTTATAAACAAAAAACAAACATAGTAGTCGAAATGTTTTTTGCTTTCAATTTAGACTTGTTTTGCGCATGATTAATTTTGCGAGTTTCATTAGTAAAAGAAATACGCCGTTTTCAGTTTAATTTAGCAATATGGCAAAAACTCAGGTACTTTCTCAAAATATGCCACCCTGGATTGAACACTTTTTTTTACAATTTTAGTCATTAGTCAGCTTGTCATCTGGTAGTAATTTAAAAATAAATCCACAAACATCAAGTGTAAAAAGTGCTAAAAGGTGCAATATGTCACTTTCTGCTGGAGAGTCACCTGCCACCTGCTTGTTTCTATGGAGACGTTACCGCTTTGCCAAAAATGTTCCAAACACTATGGCTATAAAGTTATATACACCCATGAAGACAAGCCAACAGGTCAAGTTACATATCATATCTGTGGAGAGGCGAGCACCATTCACAATATGCATGTTTATCAAGTTATATTTTGGATAATAGCACCTGTAATTGAATAAAAGCGAGAGACGAGAATTATTGCCATTTTCTGATCTATGTTATAATGTTTAATCATCAAAAACACACCCGGAGTTGTGTTTTGTTTCATTCACACATGTTTAACACACACAAACTCAAACGCATATTTAGACTAGGAGTTCTTCTATCAAACAGAAAACGCCTTGTGATGTCATGTGGCAATATCGGAAGTTCTCAATACACCTTCACTAGAATCATTTGGATCATTTTAGCCTTAGAATCTCTACTGAACTAAAGACGAAAAACTGTTACCTTGAAAATTACCGTTTCATGACGTCACAAGGTGGAACAGAGCATTTCTGGAGATGTAGACAGACTAATAGCAAAGGATTATTCAAGCATGTGTGAGTGAAAGAACTAGGAGATCAACCGATATGTTTTTTTTGTTTGTTTTTTCATGTCCGATGTCGATATTGTTTAGAGTCCAGAGAAAGCGATAGCCGATAAACTCTGCCGGGCTGATTTAGAAAATACAACACTTTAGGGGAGATAAATTTATTACAAACTCACCCACAATCCTGTTACAATTGGATAAGAGAACAGTGTAGTCATATTTTGTGTGGATTCAAGTGTACGAATTAAGCTATATACATATTTTTAGGCAGTTGGTGAGTACAAATCAAATATCAGCCTCTGTTAGAGATTTAAAGCCGATATCCGATACTCTAAAAAGTGCAAATATCATCCCGCGACAACGGCCAACTGACATATCCATCCATCTCTAGAAACAACACAACTCTGGGTATGTTTTTACAATTTTAAGTCACATTGCGCCCGTGTAAAACTGTCCTACTACTACTTCAGCAAACACAAAAAACCTTCTACATCCAACTTGTTCGCAGTCTTGCCTCACAGAGTAGCACAGGTCTCGAGTCGATGTCACAATCTCCTCCAAGTAACCGCGGCTATACATTTGGCCTTATTGCAGTGTCAGTAATAGAATGGCCCGGCTCGCGCGTCTAGTGGCTCTTCGCATAATACAACCGTGAATTAATTCCGCTCCGCAATTACACCGCGAGTGCGCGTTCTCCGCCAGGCCGCCGCCAACCGCTACGGTCGGCAGCCATGAAATTGAACAAGATGGGAGCGAGAGGAGAGGTGAGACAACAGCGGGGCCGGTCTGCAGTCAGCTGGTGCGCGCTCTGGCTCAGTACACAGGGCTCGCTGGGGCTGGGGCTGAGAGGTTCGCTTTGGCTATGTGTCAGACGGTTTGGTAAGACATTGTCCATAAAAGGAGAAAGTTACAAAAGGATTTGATCAAACCTAAACTGAAAGAAAAGAAAGAGGATGTGCGAGCATATTCAGAAGTGTGGTTTGCCCCGGTGCAGATATATTGTATAAGCAGCTCTTGAGGTCAAAATAAGTCCGCTGTGTACTCTCCGTATCCAATTATAAAGCGTTTTATTGTCTGATGATTAGGAAGTGTGCGTTGGAATGCTAGTCGTTGTTGGATTACCGTCAAGAAAACTCTCTTCTCGACGCGCTGTTTTACCAATAAAAGACTCAAAACAGGTTTAGACTTATTTACTCTGATCAGAGAGGATCAGAGGGAAGGAGCACAGAAGAAACTGCAAGGACTCGCTTCCATTCTCCATCGTTCCTTCTCAGACCAGCCTTTTTATTAACAGTTTGACATTCCAACAATTTCCTTATCTGTCAGTAGAACAACATCCCAGAACCCTCCCCACATTCACACAGCCTTTCTGTTATCTTAGGTTACTCATCTGTTGACCATACTCAACTATTCACTCAGTTCAATCACTTTATAACTTGATTTAAACACACAATGCATTAATGATAAAAATAAAAGCATCATTTCATTCACAATTACCTTGACGATAAAACTCGGCTTTGGTTTCTGCGAGTTGTGAAAAGTGCTTATAAACTCAATCGAGGTGTATATATATTTTTAAATGCATACTGTGGACAAAACAGACATAATTTTCTCTTTTGCTTTCAATTTTAGACTTGCTTTGGGCATGTTTTGGTTTTGCAAGTTTCATTAGTAAGAGAAATATGCTGTTTTCGGTTTAATTTAGCTAAACTCACTTGTTGTTAGCATTACCTTGACGACAAAACTCCGCTCTGCTCTCTCAGAGTTGTGAAAAGCGCTTATAAACTTATGCTTTCCCGGCACCCAAATTATTCAACGTGATAAAAAGTAAGTGAGGAATAACTTTGGACCGCTGCAAATCGTTTACAATGAACTAGTTCCGTTTTTCAGTTCCCCAGGGAAGTTCCGGGACACGCTGAAGGGGCTATGTCTCTCGGCTGGCATGGGAACGCCTTGGGGTCCCACCTGGAGGAGCTGGAGGAAGTGTCTGGGGTGAGGGAAGTCTGAGAGTCCCTGCTTAGACTGCTTCCCCCGCGACCCAACCTCGGATAAACAGAAGAAAATGGATGGATGTCAATATCACCTACAGATTTAAAGGTGCACTATGCAACTTTTATTGTGGAAGATCGTCCGTGTGCATCGCGCCAAGTTACGGCTCAAGTTTGCGGAGAGATGACCCTGCTCGCTGTAAGAATAACATGTTTTCGTGGTATGTTTGAGCAATAAAAACCCAGGTCAAATACACAAGACAGACGAGTATAATGCCATACTTTGGAACATTACAGAAAACGGAATAACATCTCCATAGTGACAAGCGGGAGGCTATTTACGACAAAAACGCAAACTGGAATAAATATAAAACAAAATTGCCACTGCCGTCGTTATTTGACTGCAGATTGAAAGTCGAAAGTAAATAAGTAAATAAGTGTACAGAGGAAATTGCCATGGCACACAGGTTATGAAACATCTGATTTGATTCTATAAATAGTTAAAAGCATTGCTCTTTGGCACGCAGTCAAGTCTGTGGTCTACCATAAAACTTTAAATATGACATGGTTCTCTGCTATTGGCTACCTTAAGTGTGCCAATGGTGCCAGAGGTCGGTAAAAGTACAAACATGTTACATTTTCGGTGTCATAGTACTCTTTTTTTTAGCGAACTTTGTGGTCTCGCTTTCCACTGTGAGGAAGTCTACAAGTGACAAAAGCTTTACGTTGACGATATGAAATGATTTGATTGATAACACTTGAGGTTCTTGCTCCGCTTCTTCAGATACATACTCGTAGTTCCTCTTACATGAGGAGTTTGACACATGTAAATACACTAGAAATGGACAGATATGCTTTTGCCCGACTAATGCCGATATTGATTGACCGATTAACTATTTTTGGCGCGACATGCGAGGCCGATTTTGATTATTTTCCCCAGATTATGAGATTTGAAATGACTACAAACTTATCCACAACCTTGTTTTGCTACAAAGTGGGTAAGCGAGTGATGCAGCTTTGCGCAGTGTCCTCTTTGCTACACAAAACAATCGGCCTCTGCGAGAGTTTTACAGCCGACAGTCGATATGCTAAAAAGTGCAGATATCGGCCCGGTCTAGCTCTAAAATACACAGAACAGAGGAAATGAAACAGGGAGAGAGGGAAAGAGTTAGAGCCATGTGGAAATGCACCGGTGGAACAATGGAGCACAATGAGTCAGTGTGTACAGGAAATTTAACTCATCTCAGAGTTACTGGAATAGTTTGTTTCTGTTTTATAAAATAAACTGGAACAACTGGAGCATGACAAGTTAGAACATTAGTACAAGTTACTGCCATGAACATAAGCCAATGCTACTGGGGCAACCCGTCTCCAGATGTTGAAGGATGGGTCAAATGCAGAGAACAAAACCGTGTACGTCAAGAGATCGACTGATTGGCGTTTTCATGACCGATGCCGATACCAATTGCTTAGAATCCAGAGCAAATGATGGTTAATTAGATCTGACGATATTTTTGGGCCGATACGCAAGGCAGATTTTGATCATTTTTTCCCTAAATTATGTCATTTAACCCACAGCTCCTTTACCCCAAACCTTTAAGAGCGCTGTAGTCACGTTTTCTGCAGTGAAGTGTTCAAATAAAGCTTTGTGTGTATTCTTTAGGCAGCAGGTCAGTCAAAACAAAATATGAGAGAGAAATACGCTAAAAAGTGCAAATATCGGCCCGATATATCTGTCTCTATATATAGTACAGTCCACCTCTACATCAACATTTAACATTTATTACAGGGAAAGATGTAAGAACTAAGTCAAATACAGAGTTATTACAGTTGTTATAGGCAGATACATAGATATTGTATTAAGCCCAAAGGAAATTTCAAGAATTATTGACAAGTTTGGCAATATTAAATTAAAGAGATACGCATAGGACAAGACACAATTTCCACCAGACGAGACCCTTTATGAGATTCGGCTCACAAAAACGAGACAAGATAAGATTTTGACATGAATTTTAATCGCACAGTTCACTTCGCAATTATAGCCTCAGATTTTTTTATTAATTTATTTCATATTTTTGCAGTCATTGTAGCGCTGCTTTTTGGAACTAAAGCTTCTCAAATGTTGTAACTCAGCAGAATTGACCCTTATTTAGTCCAGTGCAAGTGGGAAAAAATAAAAATAAAAATCTCACGAGGTCTTTTTCCTTGTGGCCCGAGATTTTGTCCCCTTCCTGGTGATAAAGTGATAATCATGAAGCATTTTAAAAATCAATGCCCCAAGGCGGCTGCAGCCTTCTGAGCCTGAATGAGGACTGGCCGCGCTGTTTTGCAAGTGGAAAGTACCAGAAGAGCCGGGCTGATGTAAGCAGGGAGTGGATGAGTGTTGATGAAGTAAGAGGCGAGCGGAGGGCTGGTTCAACTACAGAGTCACACAGTCAGTAATGCAAGTCGTCTGCAGCAAAGGCCAATCAGGATGCGGCGAGACCGACGGGGGGCGCAGGTGACGGACAGAAGCGAGGGGACTGGGGCGAGACAGACAGGAGGACGCTCAATACAAACTGTCTGCAGCAGAGGGCAAACCGGAGAGAGACAGGAGAGCAGGGGACAGGAGCGAGAGACAGGAATGAGAGATCGATAAGAGTGAGACAGCCCGATACAAGATGTCTGAGGCAGAGGACCAATCGGAACACAGAGGTAGACAGGAATGAGAGACAGACGGGAGCGAGACAGACGGGAGCGAGACAGACGGGAGCGAGACAGACGGGAGCGAGACAGACGGGAGCGAGACAGACGGGAGCGAGACAGACGGGAGCGAGACAGACGGGAGCGCGCCAAAAACAAGTTGTCTGAGGCAGAAGGCCAATCAGAATACAGAGAGAGAGACAGGAGCGCTGGGGACAGGAGTGAGACAGACAGGAATGAGACGCCGTCAGGAAAGAGAGAAAGACAGAGAGACAGAGGGAGAGAGAGAGAGAGAGAGAGGAGTGCAGGGAAAAGGAGTGAGATCGACAGGAGCGAGACAGACAGGAGCGAGACAGACAGGAGCGAGACAGACGGGAAGGCGCCAAAAAGAAGTTGTCTGAGGCAGAAGGTCAATCAGAATACAGAGAGAGAGACAGGAGCGCAGGAGACAGGAATGAGACGCCGATAGGAAAGAGACAGACAGGAAAGAGAGAGAGACAGGAGCGCAGGGAACAGGAGCGAGACAGACAGGAATGAGACACCGACAGGAAAGAGAGAGAGACAGGAGCGCAGGGGACAGGAGCGAAACAGACAGGAGCAAGCAGACAGTAAGGAGCAAGGGGACGGATAGGAGCGAGAGAGTGACAGAACAATGCAAGACAGACAGGTGCAAGTCAAACAAATTTGTGTAATTATTTTCAATATCGCCCAAGTTAAGAGAAGACCATTTGGATGTGAAGAAGGGTGTGGATTTGGTGCCATAGTTCGCGAGGTATGGGGGTCGATCCATACTGTCTGCAAATAAGGAGCGGGTTGCATCATAGAAACACAACGTTCTGTAAAACACTTGTGCACATCTGCCACATTAGCTTGAGTGCACAAGAAGGGGGCGCCGTTGTCTGAGGGTTGCAGGTAAAGCAGGGCTGGTGCACAGAACAAATGCAACATATTTACTATACGAAGCCTGAAGTTGAGATGTTCTGTTAAAGGAGCATTATGGAGCATAAAGCCACATCTCTAACTGCTTCTCTTATGTGCTAAAATAGCCTTGCATTCTAATAAGCGAGGAAGCAAAAAAAAAAAAAACGGGACAAAGAAGTCGGAAATGGAAAACAAGCACTGAAGGATACAAACAAAGTAGGGCACGCACATAAGCAAGGAACACAAAAAGGAAGTACAAGAGTAAGCATTTAAAAGGAGGCCTGTACTCAAAGCAGCAGTCGACTCACTCGCTGTGTACAGTAAACAGTCATTTCGCTCGGGGCCAAAGTCTGTTATTTGGAGTGAGCGAGCGTGCCCTGACAGGTCCGCAGGGAGACGTAGGGAGACACAGGAGCTGCTGCTGTAATCACATCCACCACCACCACCACAATAAAGCAACACCTCCAGACTGCGAGGCTGGGATTCCTGTGAAATCACGGGCCGGAAAGCAGAGGGGGGAGAGGGGAAGAGGGGGAGGGGAGGAGAGAGGGGAAGACGAGGGAGAGAGGAGAGGACCGGACACAGCTGCACCAGGTGTTTCGAGCGGGACATTTTCAACGCAAATAAGACGCGACGCATTTGAGCTTATATTTAACGTCTCTGGAGCAACACGCTACCGGTCCGGAGCTAGTGTCAGAAGTCAGGAGCTTTTCATAGGGGCTGTGGGGTGGGTCAAATGGACTGAAATATCTCTCCCCTCTTCACCTAGTGCCTTTACAGAGTATGCCAGTTCTGATTTACAATGACAACAGCAGCTCGGGTCTTTTTAATGGAGAAGTCTATAGTCTCCTCTGTCAATAAAATCATGTGGTTTGGAGCAGACACAAGACTTTGGAGGAATAAATGTGATTTCTTTTAGGCCGACTTTCTTTATCTTTATCCTGATCAGCAGAGGGAGCGCTTACACACAAAACTGCATCATCTGCATATAAATGTATGTGGCTTTCTCTTAAATTGGAAACAATGGAATTAATAAATATACTAAAAAAAGTAGCGGGCCCAAAATTGAGCCTTGGGGCACTCCTTTACTCGAAGTTGAATTTTATTTAAACCCATCGGCTACTATTGCCTGGGACTCCGCCGCGATGTGCTGTTAAAGTGCCTAGGCTGCAGAGTGGACAGAGAGCAGCCAGTGCATTCTTGTGGGTGACCCGGAGGTAGGCTTGACCCGGAGCAGAGCGCACCAGCCCCATTAAAGCACAAACAGGCTTTGTGCGCGCTTATCCGACAGGAGGGGGGTCGCAGGGGGGGAGCATGACCTCATTCACTACACATAGACATCCACTGTATATATGTGGCTTTCTATACAACACACACGGGGCTGGAAGTCGTAGAGGGACTCGGCATTCTATACAATAAAATGAATGACACACAGGGATATTGCAATTATCAATATATTCTGCAATAATGTACAGTTATAGAAAGGATGAGCGAATGAGCCAAACACCAAACTCTGATGTGAAATTTGGTTTTGTTGCAAATGATGTGTGACTGAAATAAACAATTCTGATTGGACAGTCATGTGTGTGTCCGGCTCAATGTGTGATGGACGGCATGCAAGCATTTTTGTGGTTAATTTTACAAGTCTTTCACCTTTGCAATACTTGAACCACAACTTGAACATTATGGGATATTTCTGATCGATTGCAAAAATATCACGTGATTATACTAAGTCCATATCTGAATTTTTGTCTCGTACACAAATTTGAATTCATTTGGCTCAGAAAAATTCCTTGCAAATGACACCAAAAGCAGACTGCGCTCTTCTCCAACCAGTGCTAAAATGCTCCTTTGTTTCACTCATCAGACCAGCGCAGACAAACACTGCCATTGTCTTGAGGACCATAATCTGTTCCTAAAGCTCTGATTGAGTCACGGCCTGGAGCAGGGCCACGAGCGCAGACAAACCAGTAGCTCCACTTGTTGCTGTCGTAAAAGTTGTTCGGCTGTTACTTGGGCCGGTCGCCTTGAGTAAGACGTAAATTGTCTGGGGCAAATCCTGAACAAGTGTGCGCCACATGTCCCACGTCTCCGCTCAGGGAGGGTCTGCAGCCGGGAGATTGAAAGCAGACTATATACTGACACAACATTCTGGGTACAATATTAATCGTGTGAATCTTTTTAGCTGCACTTTTAAATGCAAGACTAATGCACGATATATCACGACGGAGAAATATCGCGATAAACGATACTACTGAAACTACTATGCTACTACTTAAGATTTAAATAATGCAAGATAATCCCAGTAAAACATTTTTAAATAGACAATTTTATTAAAAGACATGAGCTGCAACAGATAAATAGCAGAACGTGCCAATAATTAGACATAAAAAGGGACTAATTCGCCCCTTTACAGCTCAAATCTCATCGTATTACAACAAAAATACCCCAAATCTCCTTAGTTTTGGAAAGAAAAAGTACTCACGATAAATATTGAGGCCAAAAATATATTGTTCCAGCTTTCATATTTTGATAGTCGCAAAGTCTGCACTTATTCGGATAACAGAATGTCGTCTGCAAACAGCAAAACATCTCGTCTTTTTATCGACCTTACTCGGCCCTGCCCACTTTTGCCTCTAAATGCTGCTACTAAACTGCACTTTCTTTGCGGTGGCACTTCCAGTTAAGCGGGAATCCCATTCATTACAATGGAGAATTTGGGAAACGTTTTGCCGCTAGAATCTGATATAAAAGTAGGTTCATTTGTGTAAAACGTTCTATGTTCATGGGCACCAAACAAGTCAAGACAGCGCTGATGCAAAACAATACAACCCGAATCACGGTGGTAGCGCCTACGGCAACTTCCAGAATAAGGTCAAGGAAAAAAAATTGCGTTGTGCCTTAGATTAGACCTCTACAAAATTATACATTTTCACAGTTCCTTCATTTAGGTCTGTCATAACAAACACATTATGAAGTGTGACATACTGCTGACCTAAAATATAGATGATAAACGATAATACTGAAACTAATTTATGCCACTGATGCAATAACCCGAGAGCAGATTTATACCACAACAAATATAATCTACAATATTGTAAAAAAAAAAAAAAAAAATGTCCCAGTACTGCAAAGAAAAAGTACACGCAATAAATATTTATGTTCCATCTAACATATAATGAAGTTGATATAGTATTTATTGTAGAAAGTGTTCCCTGAAAACATCCCTGCGTTAATATTAGCAAATGTGCGTCTGGAACGGGGATTCAATTGTTTTCATTGGTTTAAATCAAGGTCTTGTGCTCAAACATTAAACTAGGGAATTTAAAAAACATGACTACTAAGAGGTCAATTGTTATTTAAGTACAAATATAGGAGCAAAAAGTGAGTAAGGCTAAGCAAAAGTAAATGTATGAACTAAAAATCCTGTATCAGTTCAAAAATGTTTAACTTTTAAGAGTAAAAAGTAACTATATCACACAGATGGAGATAAAATGTTCAAATGTTTGTGTAAAATGTAGTGACTGTGCAGATTTTTATTCAGACAAACAACTGAATTGATTCCTTAAACTGTCCAGCAGTTTTTATTAGTACATTTTTGTTTGCTCAAACTACCGACGTGCTTAAAATAAACCCTTGGACAGTTCTGCAGCTCTCAAACTACTTTTACTTTTCAGTCCAGTCCAAGATTTTTAGAGATCTTACTTTACACTTTGTACTTTATTTTCCACTTCTGATATCAACAAAATAAGCGATCACTCAAAACCTGAAATAGTGGTTGCGTTATGACTAAACTTGTGCATCGCGAGCAGTTTAGTGTGAAAATGACAAGGTGCCATCTTTGAGTGCGGCTGGAATGAGGCAGAACCGGCTCCTCCTTAAGCGCCCGCGGGCATTCAGTCTGCTCCAGTGAATCTGTGATCACATGGCATCAAATTGGCTTCAGTTACAACAAAAAAAAAGACACGAACCGCCAACAATACCAGCACGCCATTCAAATCACGGCCAACGACTGCGAAAACCTGTCCTGCGTTATCAGATGTGCGGTTAAGATATTAGCTCAAAAATACCTTGTATGTGGTGGCGGAAATCTCATTCATGTATTTATTTTCCTGCGATATCGATTGTGTCAGACAATATTTCAATATCGATATTTTTGCACATTTTCTGCCAATGCCCGACATCAAACGACACCAGTGCAGAGACTAGAAATGACATTTATTTCTGTAAAACAAAAATAAAATAAGAAAAAGTTAGAGTTATTGTGTTATGTAGCTGTTATTTATCTCTCGAGTGTCTACAGAACAACTTGATACAAATAAAAATTCTAACATTCTGAGGCTTTCTGGGCCAACGGCAACCAGCAAATAGTCTTATTTTGTCGTAACCAGACATTTGGAAGCAGATATCTGATACAGCACAGTATTCACTCGATACTCAACACCAATTCTGATACCACAATGATAATTAACAATTTTTCTTCAATATTAAAATCATAGTACTTTTATATTCCCATGTGGCCTTATATCTGTGTAATCCCTCAGTTGTCCACTAGGTTCCATAGTGGTCCATGTGTCTTTGTGTCTTATACTTGTGAAAGATACAGGTCAAAGTCATTTCTAAAGGTAAGAAAGGTTCATTTCAGTCTTGTGAATGTGCCTTTTTTAGTATCAACACTTGCTCAATTGACTATCTGATTTCAATACGAGTTTAAGTATCGATTAGCATCTGATTTTCGATACTTTTGACAACCCGAGTCCTAATCCTAACCCATCGAATACAAGACAGACTGTTCTGATCCGAACTGAGCTGTAGCGTGAATAAGCCCGCTCTGCTTTATATTGGATGAGCTGAGACTGAGTGGCCCCTGGAGTGGCCGTCCCCTGGCCCCTGAGGCGAGCTGGGGCCAGGAACGACACGGGGAGCTGCAGAGAACGGTGAATTATTCATCTGGGAGTTATTGGTTAGACTGCCCCACACGCAGTCACAGGCAGAGGCTGGAGAGCAAACTCTTGTACCGGGGCTGAGAAAGAAGGGAGACGTGAAAGAGAAACCCAAACAAGACTGCAGTGTAAAGCATAGGGGTGTCATAGGGGTGTCATAAGGGTGTCATAGGGGTGTCATAGGGGGTGTCATAAGGGTGTCATAGGGGGTGTCATAGGGGGTGTCATAGGGGGTGTCATAGGGGTGTCATAGGGGTGTCATAAGGGTGTCATAGGGGTGTCATAGGGGTGTCATAGGGGTGTCATAGGGGTGGTCATAGGGGGTGTCATAGGGGTGTCATAGGGGTGTCATAAGGGTGTCATAGGGGTGTCATAGGGGTGTCATAGGGGTGTCATAGGGGTGTCATAGGGGTGTCATAGGGGTGTCGGAAAATCAGATAGTAATAAATACCAAAACTAGATACTCATTTAAACAAGAAAACTGCATAAATGTGACAAAAACTGACCTATTCCAAAAAACTTTAGAATAATCTTAAGCTATAGTACATCACATAACGTAACAAAGTTTATTTAGAGTTGAAAATGACAATATATATGTCCTCAAAGTCAATACAGGGCATACGCATATCAAAATAGTTTTCATGCCAGCACTAGTAAAGGTTAAAATTCCAGTATTAAGCTTTATTTAGAAGATTGAAAATGTATGGAGACGCCCGTTTGTTTCCATGGACTGGAGATATTATTGATTTGTCTGGAATGTTTCACAATATGGTATTAAATTTATCCATGAAAACAAGTAGGTGGCACCACCAGACGAAGTTACAGGTCACATCTGTGGAGAGGTGAGCCCGCTCGCAGTAAGAAAGCACAAGGAACTTTTTATATTTAACATTTGGGTCACTGGTCTTCGTCTTAAACTACTGCAAAGTGCTGCCTTTGAACAGAGCAGAGTGTAGCACATTCTGAAGAGTGAGAGCTGAAAACAAACACTGCATAGAGGTCAAGTAGTGCCACTGTGCTCCTGGTGCATTCCTGAGCTCCAGCCAATGCCACCGAGCCCCGGGAGAGGGGGCAGAGGCAGGGAGAGGGGGCAGGGAGAAGGGAGAGAGCGTAGGAGCAAGAACAGAGGGGGCAGGGACAGAGTGTAGGAGCAGGGACAGAGCGTAGGGGCAGGGACAGAGGGGGTAGGAGCAGGGACAGCGCGTAGGAGCAGGGACAGAGGGGGCAGAGGCAGGGACAGAGTGGGCAGGAGAAGGGAGAGAGGGTAGGAGCAAGAACAGAGGGGGCAGGGACAGAGTGTTGGAGCAGGGACAGAGGGGGTAGGAGCAGGGACAGAGTGTAGGAGCAGGGACAGAGGGGGCAGGAGCAGAGGGTAGGAGCAGGGACAGAGGGCATATAGATGGGACATGGAAAGGCGACAGGCAGGGGAGGGCATCAGAGGAGAGTGCATTCCTTCACTGGATAAAAAAAAAAAAGAAAAAAGTTATTTGCTCTTTTTCGCTTATCCACCTCAAAGCTCCAGAATACGGCTGAGAATCTGGAAATGTGCGAATAGCATGCTAGCTGTTAGGTGAAGCATGACGGTAAAAGACAGTTGTGCAAAGTGTTTATAAACTAACCGCTGTGAATAATTAAGGTGCTCAGAATACATAATGTAAGGTGAGCGAGGAATAACTTTGAACCACCGCGAACAGAATAAAATTAAGTAGCTGTTTTCCACATTTTTATAGCAGTAAAAATAAGGTACAGTGCCTTTAAATATTGGCCGTCAGCTGCTCTGAATAAAAAAAAAAAAAAAAAAAATCTGTATGTTATGGAAAAAAAGCATCATTGGTCGATGTGTAATAAAAACATACATTTAAACCATGTGAACGCCTGTGTCTTGCACGGCCCCGACAGCTGTGCTCCTTCAGAGAACAGCGCACACACACACACACACACACAACACATAAAGGGAAGTACAGTGTGAATGGGCCGGTGCTGAGGAGAGAGGGGGAGGGTACGAGAAGCATTTAAAGAATGTGGCAGGGTGGGGCTCGGGAAGTCGCGGTCAAATATCAAATCTGGAAGAAGCTCACCGCAATGAATGCTTCTTGATGTCATCTAAATTAGTCAGAGCACAGATCGGGGACAGGGATGGAGCTAGAGCTGGTCTGCGCCTCCTCACAGTGTGTTATGAGGAGCCAAAACTTAACACAAAATTCTGATTCTCAATAATAAACCAAAGAGATTATACAAAAATAGCAATGTATTATCACACCTGAAAAAGGCTTGGCGTTCTCAAAAGTATCAAAAATCAGATACCAGCTTGTCGTAACCTGATTTCGTCGGATTTCAGAAGCCAAGCAGGGCCGAGGTTGGTTCGTACTTGGATGGGAGACTGCTGGGAATATCAGGTGCCACAGTGGGGCGCCAGTGGTAAAAACTGTTGTCGTGTCCTTAAGCAAGGCACTTGATCCACATTGTCTAGTACAGGGGTGTCGAACACATTTTCACCGAGGTCCATATCAACAAAATGGCTGCCGTCAAAGGGCCAGAAATAAAATAATCGTAACTACTTTTTAAACTTTTTAATGAACAGTTTTTGTATTTATTACTTATTCAAGTGACAAATATAACATATCTGTTTAGAAAAATGTAAAAAATATAGCTGTGTAACTGCGTATCTCCCAATAAAACAACATTTTAAGACATATACTTTTAATTTACCCTGTCGAGGGCCACATTTGGCAGTATGAATGTGGCGTGTGCGTGAGTGTGTTGGTGGTGGTCGGAGAGGCCGATGGCGCAGATAGGCAGCCTCCTTCTGTCAGTCTGTCCTAGGGCAGCTGTGGTTACACAAGCTTATGACTATCGAGCGTGGGGTGAATGAATAATGCACTGTAAAGCACTTTGGGTGTCATGAAGGGCGCTCTATAAATCCAATGTTTAATACTAAAACCAGTATCAAAAATAGAAAAACACTCCCATAAACACAACAAAATTTGAGTAATCTTGAATTTTACCAGTACACCAGAACAGAACCACATGTGAAATTAAAGAAAACACTGTTATATTGTGCAGAAAATGTGTTGTTGTTTTTTTTTTGTTATATTGTTCTTCATTATTGTAGTGCAGAACTCGGTCTGGAGTATCGAGCACTAACCTTAGTCTAACCTTTGTCTTAACCTTGACCTTAGTGTTGTCCCAAACTCAAACAAGGATTAACCGTGGAAAAACCTAACTAAACCAGGTCTACAATTACCTTTCAGCTCTCAGGGGGAGGACAGAAGAGGACTTGGGAGCCCTCCTGTCCATCACTATCACTGGACCTTGTTTTCTCTCATCTGGATTGGGCTGTGTAAAGCAGTCCTCAGTGTTGTTAGCCCCCGATTGACTTTGTGTCAGAGGATAAGGCCCGGTGGGGATGGGGGCGAGGGGGTCAGGGGTCAACATATAGTGATGAAGTAACAGGGGTGGACTTCCTTATGTCGGGGAGGTTTTCAAAAGCACTGGTTAACTACAGTTAGCAGTAGAGATTGGCCGACATGGGTTTTTTCACGACCGATGTTGAAACTGAGAAACCAATGGCCGAACAGCTTTGCCGATATTTTTTTGGGGCTGATACATTGGGCAGATTTAACGACGGAAAGATGGAATTTAAATTTAGTACACACTCGTCCACAAATCTTTAAAAAGAGCTGTGTGGTCATGTTTTGTAGTTATGTTTTGGCCTTAAAGCTTTGTGTGTGCTCTTTTTAGGCAGCAAACAAAACATCGGCCTGTGCTGGAGATTGAACACCGATATTCGATACGTTAGAAAGACAGATACATCGAACCGATATTTACACGATCTGCAGACTAAAACAGGATATTTGGTTGCTTGGAGAAAACATTATAGTACTTCAAAAACTGCAGCCGATTCGATTCGATTGCGTCTAATCACGAAGCTCAAATACCCAGAGCTCGAGACTAACATTGTCGCGACATCGTGGAAACGGTAAAAACTGAGGCGGGGACGATCAGAGCTTCCATCCCTGTCACAGCGCCATCATACAGGTGTTGGAAAGACGCCCAGCATCACGCGCGTTCATCCAACACTTTATTATTCTCGTCATTGTGAAGAGCTTTAAACGTGCCACGGAGCAAGTTAATGAGAGCTTCTGCCTGTCAGCCCGTCTTCCCCGTCACTCCTCCTCCCTCCTCGGAGCGGAGGGACACGCGGGGACTGGAGCCGCTGTTACGTTCCAGCTGCGTTAAAGCAAATCTGTCACGGTGTCACAGAAATTAAAAAACAATGCACAAATAAAACCCCCGACGTCACTTAGGCTGCAGTCACAGACAAATCAAATGCTTTTAAAGGGCCCGTATCACCCCATTTTCTAATCTAAGTTATAACGTCGTTTCCTCATCACAAACATACGCAGAGATGTGTTTTGCTTCATTCAAATGTTTAAGCTTGATTTTCAGTAGTTGTGGTTGATTCCGTGGTTATTCAGTTTTTGAACTACACACCACAGACCGGGCGTAACCACAAACCAGCCGTGAAGTCCACTGTGTTTTACCTCTCCGCCGCACCCCTCTTTCCTCACAGTTACAAATGTCCCGGCAGCAGCTGGTTGACAGGGGGCGCTGCTGAGGTCGCACCAGGACGTGTTTCTGGTCCTCTATCTGCGCTCCCCTTCTGCCCGCTCCAGCTGCCAGGGCCTCCCAGATAAAGCCATCCTCCGACAGCTCCGCGACGCTTATCTCGCCCTGGATCCCCGTGAGAGCCGGAGCCGTCTTATCAGCGCCGCCTCTGCCTAACCTCCCGTCTCTGGCCTCCTGTCCCTCTGTCCCTCTGCTAACCCACCAACACTATCTCCTGCCATGTCGCTTAAAGTGCTAAGACAGGTTTTCACGTTTATTTCTAATTCTCGCTTTCTTGCTTAGGTGGGACGGATGTGAATCATAGTTTTGCATCGGTTAAGTGACAGTTTGTGGCAGGGATGGGTGATTTATCTGGTATCGACTGATCAAGATTAGACGGACAATATTTGGACGTATGACTGAAAGGTTTTTATTCTGCACTTTTCTTTTTTAATGTTAATTTTATGATGATTTTGTTTTGATTTGTTGTATTGTGATTTTAATGTCTTTCTTATTCTGTAAAGCACTTTGAATTACTTTGTGTACGAACTGTGCTATACAAATAAACTTGTCTTGCCTTTTTAGCGTATTGGCTAGCGCTGGCTGATATTGCTTTGGTCAATCTGCTGCCTAGAAAATACATACAAAGCTTTAAATTACCTTTATATTAGAGAGGTATAAACGGCAGTCTCTACGCGACTCTTTTAAAGGTTTGTGGTAAAAAAGGGCTGTGAGTTTGTTGTAAATTTAAATGACATAATTTGAGGAAAATAATCAAAATCTAGCCTAAAATATCAGCAGAGTTTATCTGTATCACTCTAACTCGTATTCTAAACAATCGGTATCGACATTGGCCATGAAAAAACCCATATCGCTCCATTTCTAATCAACACTGACCCTTCAATAACGATATCGACACATAACTAAACTCTATTCCGTCGGTCAATACCAATATTTTTGTGGTGCTGCCCCATTCTCTGTTTTTTTCCATTTTGTACAGTCATGAGTCAGACCGTAAATAAAAGAGCACTATATATCTGTATGTCTCACAAACATGTAACAAGTTACTTTATATTCCAGATAAATACATTTTATTATTATTTTTACAAAAGTGAAAAGCTAAAGTAATGATCACAAATTATCCTAAGATATATTTGTGAGGGTTGCTATGGATTTTAAAAGTTGAATATGTTTATCGCAAATATCAGGTATCTGTATCAGCAAAAAAATATTATAATAATAATAATAAAAATAATAATAAATCCATATCAGCCCATCCCTAGTTTGTGGGACAAAAGTTGAAAAAATCAAATTCAGGAAGTAGTGTTGAGTTCTACTATGAAATACACATACCCAATAGGGCTGAATCTTTTGGGAAAATGATCCAATTCCGTTCAAAGTTCACATTTTAAACACGTCCAGAATAATTTGCAAAAAAAAGACTGAAATCTGAACTGACAAACTAATACAAGAATCCCATTTCAGAACGTGTTGGTACAGATCTTAACGGAAATATATTTCTTATTAGAACGCAAGTCATGTAAAGGCTAGACTCAAACAATGCATTCATCATCCAGGGAAATTAATTCACTTCTGACAAATGATGGCTCCATTGTGGCTGGTGAAATGTCATATGGCAAATGTAATATTTTACAATTAAACAGGATTACTCGTGTCAAATGTCAAGTAAATGGAAGCACACATTATGAGAAATAACCAGTGACCGTGTAATCAACCTCATCTGACTCAAACGTCATCTACATTCAAAAAAGTCTGTTCCATCAATCAATAAAATATTTAACTCACAAAATCTGCCTTCGCACAAAAGCAATGTGGTTTAATAATCTTATCTTCAATTTTTTTTACATTTTTTGACATGTTTTTTTGCGTTTTGTTTTCTTGTCATATTCCTTTTTCCTGGAGACAAGGCTGCAATTTCCGAAGTCCCACAATTTCCTCCACAAACAACAAAATCTCCTGTCTTATTCTGAATAAAAACTGCTAACCCTGTCATTTAGATGTGTACAAACATGTTCAGAAATGTGATTCTTGTATTAGTTTGTCAGTTCAGATTTCAGTCTTTTTGTCAGTTCTTTTGGGGCGTGTTTAAAAACTGAACTCTGAACAGAATCGTATTATTTTTTTAATGATTTTTTTCCCCTGTGTATCTGAGCTAGATATTTTGGTATAAAAAGCTCTTGAGGTCAAAATAAGTCCGCTGCGTGCTGTCTGTATTTAGCACGTAGCATTGTAGGCGCCGTTAGCTTTACCGTGGCTGCTCTGGTCTCAGTTGTGAAGAGCTCTTCTAAACTCATCATTGTGAATAATTAGCAAGTACAGAATGCATAAGGTAAATGAGGAATAACTTTGGACCACTGCAAACTAGAGATCAACCGTTACAGGTTTTCTCATGTCCAATACTGATCATTTAGAAAGATATATAGGGCCAAGTCTGGTTATTTTCTCCAAATTATGTGATAAAAATTTACTACAAACTCCCCCCAAGCTCTTTTCTTTACCACAAACGTATAAGAGACTTGTGTAGTCATGTTTTGCCCAGCTATTTCTACATATTAAAGTGTTAACATAAAGCTTTGTGTGTATTTTTAGGCAGCAGATTGACCAAAACGAAATATCGACATGTGCTGGAGATTTAAGGCTGACATCCAATATATTAAAAGGTCAAAATATCGGCCGATCTATTTCTACTTCAAACCGTTTTAAATCAACTAGGTCTAATTTTTACATTTTTAAGTAAAAATCATTTTAAAAAATCAGGTGCGGCACCTTTAAAACATCCATTTCCAATCCAAATGTTATGCTTTCAGACAAAAAAAACAAAAAAAATCCCAATGTGACATTTTTCCCAAATGGTTGCGTCCTACCGTAAACACTGACACATCCTTCTCTGTTTAGACGGCTCTTGTTTATTAGCCGTTCCCTGAGGACAGGTCTACAACGGTCCCGTTTGTCCTCCAAAACGTTTACGGCTCTCGGGGGAACGTCCTGCTGATTCACTGCCCACTCAGAGCCCACCCACTGCACCCACCCACCCACAAGCTGGTCCTAAAAACAAGGGCTCTGGAGGATTAAGTCGAGGGGGATAAATACATCTCGCTAATAAAATTGTCTGAATGAAAGAAAGCGAGACGTTAACTAGAGGCGGGGTTAAAAAAAAATGTATTCAAGTAAATGTACTGCCAATATTTAAAAAAAAAGACATACAACACACATTTCTTTTGCAAAAGTGGTGAGATTTTTGTTATTTTAGTTGTAATATAATAAGATTTGAGTTCTAGAGGGTAAAATAAGTTACTTGTATGGTTAATTATTGCTTCATTCTTGTTATTGTTATTGTGTCAGTAGCATAAAGTAGTTTCAATATTATCGTTTATCGGTATATATTGTGCTTCAACATGTGTTATCGTACAAAGTTGTGGCTCAAGAAATAATTCAATTGACAGTATCTGGGGGTAATTATCTGGATGTCTGATTTCTAAGTTGAAGTTAGAAGGAGAAAATATTGAATAACTTACAAAATCTGTGTAATTTTTGTGTCCAAACTAAATAAGATCTGAAGAAACGTCGCAAGAAACGCAAACGTAATCATTTCATCGCGTCAACATGAAGCTTTTGTCGCTTGTAGACTTACTCACAACTTTTACTCGAGTACTGTTACGCTGTCAAATGTACAACTACTCATGTACAATTTTGTTACTCTTAGAATATTTGAGTACATGTAGATATTCATTTTATTTGTAGTACATCTTGCGTGAACCAAACAGTCAAAAAACATTCCGAGTTTGTTCATTGTGGTTGTGCTAATTGGCAATCAAGCTTTCTCTTTCTAAAATCCCACAAAACAAATGAAACCATTTAGTGAGACAAACTAAATCTTAACTAGTCAGATTTATTCAAATTTAGAGATTTCAGAATCCTCACTGTTTTATCTTTGAATTTTATGTAATACATTTTTTAAAACATTTGAACATTTAAATAAAAAGATTGAGATTTCAAAAAGGTCTTGCAAAATTGAGCTTTAAGACATGTTAAAATGTGCCCTCATCACAAACAGACCTGGAGTTGTGTTTTGTTTCATTCACACATGTTAAACACACAAACCCTGCACAGAAAACACTCTGTTCCACCTTGTGATGTCATCATGTGGTAATACAGGAAGTGCTTCGCTGTGTTTTTTTAAACTCCATACACCTTCACTAGAATCATTTGGTTGATTTCAGCCCTGGATTTGCCAATCTCTACTAAACGATAGCTAAAAAGGAGCTGTTAACTTGAAAACTACCTCTTCATGACATCACAAGGTGGAACAGAGCATTTTCAGCTTGATGTAGACGGATGTGAACATGTGTGAATGAAACGAAACACAACTCCACATATGTTTTCATTATAACATTGATTAAATATGGCATAATACGGGCTCTTTAAGTGATTTCAATGTAACAAAACAACTGTAAAGGGAGGGATGGTTATGTCACTCAAACCACCATTTTACACGACAAACATGGGTTCAAAAAAAAAAAAAAAAAAGCTCCTTTCTTCTATGCCCGACTAACTTCCAACTGCGTCTCCTCAGCGCTGGGATGTTATATGGCCTGTCTCCTCCTGCCAACAGAAAATATAGCAATTTGAAGCGGCCTGTTGGGCTGGCACATCGTAAAGGCGGATAAAAAAAACAGCGTCGGAAGAGTGTCACCCCGAAGAGATAAACAACTGCCAGGGGATTTCAAATATATATACGCGAGTGTGTAAGGGGGGAGGGGGCAGTGTGACCTTGAGGGGGGGGGGGGGGGCATATCAGCTTCCCCCCCCCCCCCCTCGTGCCCCGAACTGGAAACAGCTGTGTAGACGTGAACAAGTGTCGAGGGAGGGAGGGCGCAACTACCTCATCGGGACAGTTGGTTGTTGAAAGTTAAAGTATGCCGTGTGGCGCCGAGTCGACTTTGAGTAATCGAGCGATCTCTATCCGGGGCGCTATCCGAACCCTCCTTACGGTTAGAGGTACGATCCCGTAGGAGACTCGACCCGCGAGCCTACGTCACCCATGCTCCCGCGCGGATTTTTTTTTTTATAAATATACAAAAAAAATACACTACGTCTTCACAAACCTGATGCGATGTGCTGTAGTTCCATTAGCGTTGTGATGGAGCTCTGAAAGGGGAGTGACTTAGCGCAGAGAGCAAACAGAGCGGCAAAAAAAACGAAACTGAAACTAAACGTGTTGATATGAGTGAAACCACAATTCAGTATCATCGTCTCTGCGGTAAAGCATTTGCCCCAAAGCCAAAAGGTTGCGTGTTCAATTCCAGCTCCAACCTTTGCATATTGAAGTTGTACTTTTGAGCAAGACGGGGGGGAAGGGATGTGTTAAACTATCTAGGGCAATTTTTTTTATACTATATTAAGAATTTATTAAGAATTAGAGGTATAGTAATAAAACATTCACCCACTAGCCGGAAGTTTGGAGGTTCCATCCAAGCTCTGACCGTTGTGTACCGATGTTGTGCTTTTGAGTAAGACACTCAAATCCCCTCGTCATAACAACTTAGGCACAACCCTGTTCTAACCCAACAAACCACACCTTCATTTCAAAACATTAAAAAGTTAAATACACGACTCGACTATAGTGTTTTCCATGGAAGTGGGCAGGGCAGCTGCTGAAGAGGACGCACGGCCCAAAGGGAGCAGCGATTTCAGGGAAACACTTTGAAATGCTCTGGTCTGGAGGTTTGTGCTCTGATTAGGCCCACGCTGCAGTCCAGAGAGAAGAGAGACCGGGATTTAGTCCGGATTTGGAGTTTTGCCAAAACAGGAAAAACAGAAGTAAGCCAAGACCAGTGTGGAGGAACCGAGAACTAAACCAGGTCTAGTGTAGGTCCAAAACAAGGACTAACCCAGAACTCAACCAGGTCTAGTGTAGGTCCCAAACAAGGACTAACCTAGAACTAAACCAGGTCTAGTGTAGGTCCCAAACAAGGACTAACCTAGAACTAAACCAGGTCTAGTGTAGGTCCCAAACATGGACTAACCCAGAACTCAACCAGGTCTAGAGTAGGTCCCAAACATGGACTAACCCAGAACTCAACCAGGTCTAGTGTAGGTCCCAAACAAGGACTAACCCAGAACTCAACCAGGTCTAGAGTAAGTCCCAAACAAGGACTAACCCAGAACTCAACCAGGTCTAGTGTAGGTCCCAAACAAGGACTAACCCAGAACTCAACCAGGTCTAGTGTAGGTCCAAAACATGGACTAACCCAGAACTAAACCAGGTCTAGTGTAGGTCCCAAACATGGACTAACCCAGAACTCAACCAGGTCTACTGTAGGTCCAAAACAAGGACTAACCCAGAACTCAACCAGGTCTAGTGTAGGTCCAAAACAAGGACTAACCCAGAACTCAACCAGGTCTAGAGTAGGTCCCAAACAAGGACTAACCCAGAACTCAACCAGGTCTACTGTAGGTCCCAAACATGGACTAACCCAGAACTAAACCAGGTCTACTGTAGGTCCCAAACAAGGACTAACCCAGAACTAAACCAGGTCTACTGTAGGTCCCAAACAAGGACTAACCCAGAACTAAACCAGGTCTAGTATAGGCCCCAAACAAAGATTAACCCCAGTCTGGTGCCAGTCTAAATCAAGCACTAACCCAGAACTCAACCAGGTCTAGTATAGGTCAAAAGAAGGACTAACCCAGAACTAAACCAGGTCTAGTGTAGGTCAAAAGAAGGACTAACCCAGAACTAAACCAGGTCTAGTGTAGGTCAAAAGAAGCACTAACCCAGAACTAAACCAGGTCTAGTGTAGGTCAAAAGAAGGACTAACGCCAAACTCTCTCCTAAAATATCTCCTTTGCCTTCAAACATCGTGGGTACAAAATATTTGAACACAAACACTCCTTTATTTTTCCTAAGTACATTTTAGCTTCGAAAATGTTTTCAAGTACCAGCAGACTGTAAACTAACAAAAACAGGAAGCTTAAATATCTTGCACAATTCTTCCAAGTGCCCTGCGCAAACTCACGCTCAAAATACAACCAGCATTTAGCTCTCTCTCTCTGTCTCTCTCTCAAAAAACAAAAAAAAGTTCCACATATTGACTTTAAGAGCCAAATACCGCAGTGAGGAGTGAGCTCTGGTTTAGGGTGGGACAGGCTGCGCACGGGTGGGACGAGGGCGTTACAAGAGAGGCTCAGAATACCACATGTCAGCTGGAGCGCTCGGCCGAAGGGTGGGCGAAACAAGCCTCCCCCTAAACCAGCCCCAGAGACACAGGCGAGGCGCAGCGGGTACATTACATCACACTTACTCGTAGTATTTAGCCACCGGGTGAAGTATGGGCTGTCGTCGTGGAAACGCAAATAAACTTGTTGTGAAGATATTTCAGCTGTGCTCGATAAATGTCATTTTATTTGCGGCTGAGGCGGGTTAGCGGCCAGACATGACATACTGCGAAATGTGTAATCTGATCAGAGGCGAGAGGACTGTTACTTCAAAATACTATTGCAAAAGTAGAAGTACAAGAGTAACTTCCAGCGTAATTGTTGAAACGCAATAATAATTTGAAGCTGATGCGACTTAAAACATTAAATAATGCACAAAATCTGGTATCGTCAAAGAGTGAATGAGTGAAAAATGACACAAACTAAACTGTGTCTGAAGTAACGCCGCAAGAAACACAAATACTCCAATCATTCCGTATCATCAACATAAAGCGTTTGTCACTTCTGGACCACGACTTTACTCAAGTAAGAGTACTGTTACTTCAATAAAAATATTACTCAAGTAGGGGTAAAAGTATGTTGCTAGAAAAGTACAATTTCTTTTCAAAGTTAGTTAAGTAAATGTAACTGAGTACTACCCACATTTGAATTTGAAAGTGACGACTGGCTCCAGGTTAGAATTTAATTAACGCTTTATAATAACGTACACTTTTTAACCTCGCTAACGATTTGCTAATTTGCATTCTTGAAAGTAGTTATTAGTAGTTACCCATGTATTTCACCCCACTGCAGAAATATTTTATAAGCAGCTCTTGAGGTCAAAACACTGCCTGCGTATAATAAAAAAAAAAACGTTTTATCGTCCGTTAATCAGGAAGTGCACAATGCTAGCTGTTGTTAGCTTCACCGTGACGGCACAACCTCCTCTCCGGTTACGCAGGAGACGACATTAACAAGGTCAGAAAAGTAACTGACATCAAATTAACCAGGTACATGGATGCTAATTAGCAGCTAGTGTTTTGTTAAAGGTGACAGGTCAGATCTACTGAGAGGCGAGCACGCGCACAATAACAGTGCATGGTTTTTTTTTTCCGAGGTATTTTTGAACACTTCGGCACATCATGAATTGAATAAATGTGAAAAATACGTTGAATATGTGCGGAGACAAACAGGAAAGTTACATAGTGCAAGTTTAATAAATATAACCTAAAATAAAGTGTTGCAACTGGAGCACTGTCGACCTTTAACCTTTAGAAGACTATGGATATAGAACCGTGTTGTGATCCATGTTTTGTAGCCACAGCGTGACTAAAAGGGGTTTATTCTGCACTCTTTGTCTTCTCATGTTAATTTTATGATGCTTATTTATGTTTTGATTTGTTTTATTGTGATTTTAATGTCTTTCTTATTCTGTAAAACACTTTGAATTACTTTGGGTACGAATGGTGCTGTACAAATAAACTTTCCTCGCTTTGCCTTGCTAGTAAATTACAGAAATAGCTTTACTCTGACTTTAGAGGAATAGCAAAACAAGCCCCCAGATAATTGATTTTATTTTTTATTTTTTAATTTCTCTGGATTACATCTTTTTTTTTTATTGATTGGTCCTATGATTGTGATCGCGAAGTAGCAAATGACGAAGGATGAGGTTATTTGGATAATATAAGGCCCTCTGTGGATAACTAAAAGTGCCTGTGTCTCCATGGTGTCTTATTATGCATAGAACCTGCTAACCCTGTAATGTCGACCTGGTGCAGACCAGATGCCCTCCCTGTGTCTTATTCAGTGTAAAAGCTGCTAACCCTGTAGTTTAGACCTCTACAAACATATCCTTGTGTGTCAGATGCCCTCCCTGTGTGTCTGTGGGGCCTTATCCTGTATAAAAAACACTAACCCTGTAGTTTACACCTTCGCAAACATATTCTGAAATGCATGGGATTCTTGGATTAGTTTAGCTGTTCAGATGTGTCTTCTGCCAAATCTTAATACAAACTCGACACTGACATTTCCCAACTACAAAATCTCAACTCTAATCAAACCCGCCGGATTTGTCGGCGAAATAAGCAATTACGCATTTTGCTCAAATCATTTCAGAGCAGGAAGACGATTCTTGTTTGTCACTTGCTTCTCTCCGAATCCCCTCTCACAAATATACCCCCGAAAACAAAACAAACGGGACTACAACGGGCCAGCAGACTGCAAACTACTGCGGATCTCTGAGTAAACAAATACTAAAAATCACATTGTAGCGTCTTTGGTATTTCGCTGTGGTGTGAATTTGAGGGGGGGGGGGGGGGGCTTTACGGTAAAAGGAGGAGGGAGGGAGGAGAATAAACATACCGGCTTCCTGACTCCGTGCCGGGCTGCAAAACAAAAACACCCCTATGGATCCAAATGGAGCTAGCAGATGTACTACGCCCAGGATGCTAGCTCAACGCGCGCAACTGGTGCCTTGAAAAGCTACTCGAACGTCACAAAGACTCACATTATTCCCCCGATCATACATAAACAGAATGGATAGTATATAACGTAGTATAGTATATATAAAATAGTATGCATAGTGATTTTAAAATGTAAACTTGACTGAAAATGTGTTTTTAACAAAAGCGCATCTGTTATATCTATAAAATCTTGAATTAACATAAGAAAAGTGAGCCTTTGTTACTCTGAAAATGTACTTCTATTGTTGAAACAGTAGAAATTAAATTAAATGAAAAGAATTTAATTAAGAATGTGGGATTTGTGCAGCGTGTTCTCTGGTACGCATCATTGGAGTTATAGTCTACATCATAATAAATCTCCAAATTAACTTATTTTAAAACAAATTCAAATGTTCACTTGTAAAATAGTCAAGTTGTGATGTATTTAGCAAAGAAAAAAAAACATTTTAATTAAAATCTTTAGGCTAGGTAACATTTTCTATCAGCATATTTATTAAAAGGCATTGTACCCATGTATTTGACCCCAGTACAGATATAAAGTTTTGTATTGTACTTCTAAAATCAGTCAGTCATGATGAATTAACCCAACAAGTTTTAAATTAAAATCTTTAACATTGTATAAATTCATGAAATAAAGCAGTAGTGGAATCTATTCAGCGAGTGTTCATTTTTAAGATAAGAACTACCACTGTGCTCCAGAAGTATTGACCAAAGCCTGTACTGTAGTATCTTGGATTATTGTTTGCATAGCACAGACTCCGGTGAACAATACATGGCTATATTTGCTAAGTGTGCCGTTTATCAGCTCACACAGAGGAGGGAATCTTCACCGACCGGTTGAGCTACTGCAGACTGACTGGTGCTGCTCCTTGCCGTCACACAGAGCCGGCCTGGTTCAACACCCACACACTCACAACTGCTCAAGTGCATCGCCTCTCACAATTTAAATGTCACATTTTTAAATAGAGGTCATGGGTCGAGATGACTGTACGTGTGACATATTGTTAAATATCCAGATACAAATCCACACGTGCTGAGCTGAATGTGCTTTTGTGTGTGATGTTCTGACCTCACATATTTACTATTTTTGTGGATTGGGTGAAATGATAACTAAAAAGTCACTTCGGTTTGTCTTTGTTGACAGAGAAGACGTTGAACTTTGTGCTGTTTTTTGATGGTTAGGTCCAATAATAACCTACTGGGTTTTAATCATAAACCAGGTCAAAACATGTCCATTTGAAGATTCTTGTCCTTCACCTCATATTTAACCCACTGCTATTAAAGACGGACTCTGTGGAATGCTTTAACATGATGACATGAGTGCAGCCTGTCACTGTGCTGTCACTCACACACGGGGACAGTGCGCAGGGGGCTGTGGCGCACGGGGACAGTGCGCAGGGGGCTGTGGCGCACGGGGACAGTGCGCAGGGGGCTGTGGCGCACGGGGACAGTGCGCAGGGGGCTGTGGCGCTCTCTAGTGTCCCCCGCTCCGTTACATAAAGCCCGGGTTCAACCTACCGCTTAGACCGGCTTATGCCACGGATGCCACCAACAGAAGGGACACAAGAGCGTCTTTATCTGAGCCCAAAGCAGCTCTGCTCAGAGCTGACGTAGCGCACACATCCCGTCTGGACACACAAAAAGGCGACGCAGTTTTGGTTGGGCGCGCTGCTACACGCGCTGCTACACGGGCACACACGACGACTGCAGCAGGACACTGTGGCATGTGCTACTACGGGCACAATATCCCCGTGAAAGCCGCTGATGTGGCACCGAGCACGGCCATGTCACCGCAGCGAGCCCCGTCACGAGGAAAAGTTGTCCGGTTGTAACCGCCTCCTCCTCCCTTCAGCTGCGCGCGGGCCATTGTTTGGGCAACAAGCAGACACATTCCTCCGCTCTGAGCTCGGCCGCTGGGCAGTAGTATCCCCCTCATGTAAAAACAACTGTCCGTGAGCGCTGCTGTGACGCGCACAACGCCACATTTACACAAACATGTCACATTTGGCGCTGTCTTCTGCGCACACAGCCGCAGCGGAGGCAGCGCTCGGGCTCCTCTTGAGTTGAGAAAAACCCCGGAGTCGCTAGCCTCAAATGTGGCTAACCCGAGCTACAGCGCTGCTCCAACATGTGCAGCCAGGCCCCGTCACAACTCCGCTCCAAAAAGCCTTCTTTACGCACGGCCCCGCTCCAAACTAGTCAAACTAGTCCTTTTAGTGGTAACGCCAACACACACTCAGATTCCCTTCATTTTGGAGAAGAAAAACAAAGTTTTGGACTTGTCTCCACAAGTCGAGAGTGAACCAACTAACTTGACGGGTTAGCCTCATGACTCTGGAGTGTCTCAGAGCAGTGGGGGTAGTAAACAAACAAACTCGACTTATTCTCGTCCAGAAGCTCCGCGCTTTGGCGGAGCGGGTTATATTTCTGCTCTCAACCCTTGGCTTGGTCAGCATTTTGGACAAAGCGTCGCTGCGCCTGACCGTGTGGGGTTTGTCGTGGAGCCCCCAAACCCTGCGCTTCAGTCCCGCTTCCTCCCCGGGTTCCCCTCGGCTGTCTCCCCGGTCCCCTGTGCTCTCTCCCCGCGGTCACTCGGCTCCAGCGCGCCGCGTCTTACCTTCATCCAGGAGCCGCTCCAGGTGTGTGAAGATGCCGCAGAGATTTGGCAGGCTGGTCATGAGCTTCTTCTCATTTAACAACTGCATCAAATAGTCGGGACTCGGCCTCGGTCGCTCCTTCACTTCCACCTCTCCGACCATCATGTTTGCGGCGAGAGCGAAACACAAACCACCGCTGAAACGCACAGCACAGAATCCTCTTTCGGGGTAAAAGGAGAACAAAAACGTAAAAAAAAAAAGAAAAAAAAAACTTAAAATCTCAAATCCCACGTTTCCCTCCTCCTCGTGAGTAGAAGAATCTGTTAAAACCTTAAAAAATCAGGCCGGGTTAGTTCTCGTGGCGCGCGCGGAGAGGAGCCAAAAAGAAACCGTTATGTCCGTGCGGAGAGCCGTCGGTTGGTCGGTCGGTCGCGGTGCTCTCGTGTCCGCCGTGTGCACTCGCTCTCGGGGATTCTGCCACTGAAGGCGCGAGAGTCCGATCCACCCGTCAGGCCCCGCCCCCCCGCGCTCCCATTGGCCACGGAGCCTCCCAAAGAGCTGACAGCGGAGCCAATGGGGTTTGAGGAACGTGCGGAGGGGGCGGGAGCGAGGGAATGATTGACAGAGCGACGGGCCAATGACGTGCCGTGCGCAGGAATGTGCATAATGCCTCTGATGTGTTGTCAACAGATGCCTGCTCCCATTTGAGAATATTACAGAAAAATGGCTTCTATAATTGATCACACACAACATGTCAATTGTCATATATAATAGATGGTGGCTGACTAAAATTTTGTTCTTCGTACAGACCAGAAAACGCACCGGAAACTAAGAAAAATGTTCGTGTAATAGGTTGAGTCAAGCTTGTCATTTTGCCAGTATGTCACAGTGCCCAGAACACAGAGTCTATATCCTTACCACTGTCCTTAGACTACTACACAGCAATAAATCTGATAAGCAAGGTTCACACGTACAAATTTGAAGTTATATTTTAGTTTTGGAAAGAAATATCCACTAGTATGATCCGCAAAATGTTGAAACGCACTATTAACCTTTAAAGGACCCGTGTTACGCCATTTTCTGATCTACGTTATAATGTCGTTTCCTCGTCACAAACAGACCTGGAGTTGTGTTTTTGTTTCATTCGCACATGTTTAACACGCAAACCCTTCTTTTCAGACAGAAAAGACCAGAAGTTCCACCTTGTGATGTCATCATGTGGTCATACAGGAAGTGCACCGCTGTGTTTTTAAACTCCGCACGCCTTCGCTAGAATCATTTGGATCATTTCAGCCCTGGAGTTCCCAATTTCTACGTAACTAAAGGTAAAAAGTAGCTCGTAACTACTAACTAGGACGGTATTCAAATAGAATCATTCCTTTTTTGCACATGGAGCTGAAAATAAAATTCATTCATACAGCAGTGTACGCAGAGTCTTGCTCAAGGACACAACAACGGCGTTCATAGAGAGTTCTGGAGAGTCTGTGGTGCTTCTTGCTTTAAACTGTGGGAAGTGCCTCTACCTAACTAACCCTGATTTGATTTTCTACATCCCGGGATTTGAACCCCGGCAGAAATAGGGTCAGTGGGGTTTGCGGCGTTTTCTGACCGTGACCTTTGCCCTCCCACTTTTCTGTATCAACTGTAAAACTAAAGATTGTGAACTTGCAGGTGGACGATGTGTAGATCTGACCATTCTGCCAACGATACAATGTTTACGCTGGGACGGGGACTCGAACGAACGAACGACCGGACAGAGGACAAGCACTCGGCCAACCCCGCTGAGCATGAAGCACGTCACGAGAAGGTAACGGGTTCAAGTCTCAGTGAGGATTATGCACGTTCTCTTTGGTTCTGGGTGGATTTTGTCTGGGCGGTGAGGTTTCAAACACCATCAAACCAAAACTAAGACAGTCCTGACCAAGACTAGCTCATGATCCTAAGCAAAATAATGAATAAATAACACGATTAAATAAAAAAAAAACAAAAACAAAAACAAAACAACATACTTTTTGGAATCCCCCAAATGAGCGTAAGATAAAAACATTTGGATAGAGTTGGAAGTCGGCCCATAGCTAAACCCCGAGCCCCGATGACGCCGTCTGACCGCACCATCCGCATAAAAATATCAATGACATCGCCACGGTAACACAACACACAGAGTCAGTGCACGCGTGTTTGGGGATATGGAACATGAAAAGGACGATTCGGCGCGGCCTTTTTGTTCACGCAGACCTACATCTTGTTAGCGTCTTGGGAACGATTGATCGACGCAGCGCTGATCGATACGAGCGTTTTATTGTGCTGTCCTTGGGAGGAGCTCTCTCTCTCTCCATATCCTCTGAAGATTAACATCACTGATCAATGCGCGGGCACCAAAAGAGCGTCCTGGGCGGCAGGGAGAGCGAGACGCCGGGCCGGGTTTGGGGCAGCTGTCGGCGTGGAGGGGCCAATGGTGGAAGCGGTACTAAAGTTGAATTTTTAAGTATCAGCACTCTACTTAAATACGTTTTTACAGTGGATATTTTTAACTTTTACTTCACTACATTTGAGAGCAGTATCTGTACTTTCTACTCTACTACATTTTTGAACAGGACTGAGAAGTAAAAAGTACTTTCAGAGGTTATTTTTACCGTGTTCGTGGAAACATCCTGACTAAAGTTTTCGAGTTCAAGCTTTGGCTTTGCACGAAACAAAATAAATATACAGAATTCATAAGAAAAAATAAGAAATTGATTCGTATTGTAACTACTGACCAAAATATGTATACTTTTTAAAATCAATATTAACACTACACTTTTTACGTTTTACTCCGAAAGTACATTTTTAAACAGCGACTTAAAGACTTTTACTCAAGCAGAATTTTCAGGTGATACTTTAGCTTTTACTTGAGTAACTTTTTACCTCTGTATATGTGCTTTAAGTTAAGTAACAACATTGAGTACTTCATCCATCTCTGACATGGTACTCATACTCACTATATCTGCGTAATCCCTGCGTCGTCCGGGTCCAGATCCGTCGTAAAAGCTGAAGTTTAAATCTGCCGGCTGGACAAAACATCGTAGTAGTGACGACGTTTTGCTGCTCGTCCACGCCGCTCAGTGTCTACAAGCGCAAAACTCAAAGATTCCAATAACACATCTGGAGAAGTTTGTGATGCCCGTTGTATTAAGAGTCGGAGAGGCATTCAACTGCACAGTAAGTAAAACCAGATGGATAAATTTTGAGATAATACGTGTACAACCCCTCCACCGTGGACTCACACATGCTTTTTCATTGTTTGGGGTTCGCTAAGTTAAAATCGCCGTACATGATTTTTATCGTCTTAAAAACGTGAAAAACAGAACTAGTTTATTTGAAACGGTTTGCAGTGGTCCAAAGTTATTCCTCACTCACCTTATTCATTCAGTGCATCCCAATTATTCACCGCGATGAGTTCGTAAGGAGTTACAACTTTCAGAGGTCAGAGCTTCGCCATGACGGTAAGCTAACGACAATTAGCACGCACATTTTTTATTTTATTTTATTTTATCAGGAAGTCCCATTGAGACTGCATCTTAATTTCAAGGGAGTCCTGAGTACACGGTTAAAACATAAACATTTACGGGCTGATCTGAAGGTTGGTGGTTCGAATCCCGCTCTTGACGTAAACATCATTAGTAGAGCGGTCAGATCCACTGATCCACAGGTTGGCGGTGCGATTCCAATACTGTTGTTGTGTGTGAATACTACCTCGAAGATGGAACAGCAGTATATAAAAATGTACATTTAAATAAATACTGAAACTATAGTCTACAGACTTCAGTTAAAACAGTTACAACGCTCTGAAAAGATGACAGATATAGTGTGTTTACATTTACTTAAGGGAATTACACCGTTTAGTTTGAGTTTTTGCTTTACGAGAGTGTTTCATAAATGAGAGACGTAGAATCTAAAACCTGTTTTCCTTTGCTCCGTGTAGATTTGTGGTACTGCTAAGGTCGGACGTCGGACAATAAAACGCAGACAGTACACCGCAGACGTATTTTGACCTCAAGAGCTGCTTATACAATATATCTGTACAGGGGCAAGACAAAATGTGCTCAAATATATGGGAAAACTCAGTTACAAGGCGTTTAAAGTAAAAAAAAAAGAAAAAGAAAAAAACTGCCAGAGCTTCAGTGTGTTTATTTGTGCTTCAGAGATCAAATTAGTTATGGGACTTTCGACTCCTTTATGGGGATACGAATCTTTTGGATCCATTCAAAAGACTGGCTCTTTTATTTTTTTATTTTTACGATAGAAGCCAGTGTGAAAACTTATTTTATCTACAAAGCTAATCACAGAAAGAAATGGCCAAGGCTCAGATGTGTTTAAAATGGTTCAAACTGAGAGTGGGAAGTGTTTTTACCCCATAGACAAAGCTAAACCGTTAGCCTCCGTGTTAAAAAATAGGAAGTTCTCATGGGCACGCTTCCGGCTCCATTGACTCCAATTCACTTTACACGGAAAAACAAACAGCTTTGCACCGGATTGGCTCTTTGGTCGCTATGATACTCGAGGTCGGAATTCCAAATACGAAACTCGGCTCCAAACTGCTAGCGTCGACGAGCTTCATTTGACTGGAGCCGAACGCTGCGGGTGACGTCACACTCCCTTAGTCCATAATCTACGGTTTACCCTTTGAAATTCATAATGCGTAATCAAAATAAAACGTTGGACTACAATAATAACAACTCAAAAACTGTTATTATGACGCTAAATCTGTTTTTTTGTGCACAAATGCTCTCACTCGTGTCGTCTGCTATTCTTCTGTGCTGATTCTCATCTTGGTTCAGCGTTAGTCTGGATAAAAATGCCAAAAAAGTCGAACGAAAAAGAAAAATTTGATCCGGTTTTAACAGTTCACACTAAGAATCTGTTGAAAAGAGTCGACTCATACGCAAATGTCACGTCACTAGAGCAAATAACTCGTGGTAGTTCATAGCAAGTCTGAAAATCTAACGCTCAAACGTAAATGAGACGATGAAACGATATAGATGTATGTTTTTCTACATTACTGGTCACTCCTGAACGCCTCATAGCCCTCCTGTTCGCACCATTGGGTTCTGTGACCTGCTGTAAATCTGGGCTGTTTCTGATTGGGATACACAGGTCACGTGACTCTGGCGTCTGCGCGAAAAAAGCCAGCTAAACAATGATCAGATTGTATCGGCGCACGAGTATTTATGGACTAATAATGCAAGTTTTCATCGAGCTGGATCTCGCAGAAACAGACTAGATTCTTTACATTTCTGTCTGAGATGTGGAAATTATCGCTCGAGCTAAGGCGAACGGCTAACGCTAGCAAAAGACGCAATTTAAATCTGTCAACTGGACAAATCGTCGTAGGAGTAAAGATGTTTGGCTGCTCATTCTTCTTCAGTTCTGGTCAGATTGCTGGTGGACCCAAAACAAACAGGAACAAAGAGAACAATAGTCGGCCATTACAGGTTGAATTGAATTTGAAGTGTAGCTACTGTAGCTCCTCACTTCAGATTGATATAAGACAGTGTCCACCAGCAATCTGACCGGAACTGAAGAAGAAGCGGCTTGGATGAGCAGCGAAACATCTTCACTCCTTCAACGATTTGTCCAGTTGGCAGATTTAAATTTCGTCTTTTGCTATAACGCTAGCAACTTTACACAGCAACAGATTGTTTTACTGTGGTTTATTCATAATCAGTAACAACACCGCGACAAACCGATGCTTCAATCCGCTTTCATTCAGTTGCGTTGTGTCCAGTTAAACATGTGTCACCGCTCTGTTGTTTTCCTCGACTCTCGCGACTCACCGTGGTCCACATTCCCCGCTACTTTTCAAGGTGCATTGTGGGTAATTTTGAGTTGAATTTGGTTGAATTTGGTTGCACTTTAGCGCACTTGGAGTTGTCTGCGCATGTACATAAACATAGTGATCAGGCTGTTTTGGGAGTTTTGGTTGTTTGGCGGTCCGGTCAGTTAGCGGGTAGCTGTCCATACGGAGGAGCTTACCGGTTCCGCCCTGACCTCCCCTCGACCTTGGCTCCGTTAGTCCACCCCACCCCTGTCCCACGGCAAGCCGCAAGCGCCTCCTGCGTTGGTTTGTTAGTGTTGATGTGTGCAGAGAAGCGGGTCTATGGAGAAAACATGATGAGTACACTCCTTTGTGACAAGAAGCTAAATCAACAACTGCTTGCCTTGCCCGCCAACACTATTCTTACTCTGTACGCTAGTCTCCGTGGAGATGTTACTGCTTTGCCCAAAATATTTCACAGTATGGCATTGGACTCAGCTTTCTCCGCGGAGACGAGCCGGCGATGCTGCCAAACCAATGTTTTTTCGAGGTATGTTTGAGCAATAAAAAGCTGTAGTGAAATGATGCTAGGGAATTGACGCCGTACTGTGTAACATTACATGGAAAGTAATGACATCCCCACGGAGACAAGCAGGTGACAGACACAGCATCAGAAAGGTTACACAGTGCAGCTTTGAATAAGTTTAAAAGGATGCGATTTAGTAGTATTTATTGTATTTTGAGTACTTTTGGACCGTGTAGATGCAGTGTGTGTGGTTCAGTCGGCTGCGAATTAAGCACTAGATCCTCCTGCTTATTTTATACAATTATATATACCCTGACGACAATACGACTGCCACTGTCATTGTGTCCTTAGGCAAGACACTTCACCCACATTGCCACACGGTATGAATATGTTGTCGGAGTATTTGTGGTGGTCAGACCAATGAATTATTATTAATTTCCAATGAAGTGTCTGTATTTAACAAGCTGATATAACCCAGCCTTCTCATAATTTACAACACAATTTTGGAACATATATATATATAAAAATGCAACTTTTCTTAACCAATTCACAATCAGAATATAATGGATTTAATATGAGATTGGACCCCACGTTACTTTGTACATAAAAAGTTGGGCCCCAAGATCGAAAAGGTCAAGAACCGCTGATCTAAGCTACAGGGTTAACAGCTTTTTACACAGAGTAAGACCCCATGGAGACACAGGGAGGGCATCTGTCTCTCGTGGCTCATATTGGGCGTCTAACATTACATTAGATTTGTTAAATGCAGCTCAGGCCTCCATGTTTATCCCTGGTTATCCTAAGCCAGCTGTTGTGTTCACATCTGCCTCAGACATCTGCTGACCCCCACGCCGGAGATCAGGAGCCGGATAATAGTCCGGTACGGCAATAAAGCTTACACCGGATCACACTGGACTAGGAGGACATATTAAAAGCCGCGCTGTGTCACTTTTCTGACGGAGGATCGGCCATTGCTGACGTGTTTTGCCTGGCGCTGAACTTGTAGACGAGGGGGACAATTTGACGAGACGAGTCACGGGTCAGATCTGTGGAGAGCTGACCCCGCTCACAGCTCCAAGGTATTTTTTTAAAAAGAGGAGCTATCAGGTCAAAAACATTCCTGAGGAGGTTTTAGATGTCGTCCATGCGTGTTTGGGTAATTTAGCGATCTCTCCTGGGAATGATTCACTTCCTCTCTCTCTACTCCATCCCTCTCCTCTATTCTTCTCCTTTTCTATTCCGTTCTTTCCCCTTTTCTCTCTAACTCGTCTCCGCCTTTCTCTCTCCTCTTGTCCTCTTCTCTGTCATCTGTTCCTCTCTCTCCTCCATTCTCCTCTTTCCTGGTCCTTCTCTCATCCTTTCTTCTCTTTTTCCTTCACCTCTCCTTCCTTTTCTCCTCTTTCCCCTCCTGTCCTTCTCTCGCTCTTGTCTGTTCCTCTCTGTCTCCTCCACTCTCCTCTTATATTTCTTCATGCTTTACTTTTCTTTACTTTTTCTTTCTCTCTCCTCTCACCTCTTTCCTCCTCTCCTCCTCTCTTCACACCTCTCATCCCTCGTCCCCTCTTTCTCCTCCTCCCTGTCCTCTCCTCCTCTCTATTCTTTTGTCCCTCTTCTCCTCTCTCGTCCCTCTTCTCCTCACCTCTCCTCCCTGTCTTCTCCTCCTCTCACCTCTCTCTCCATCCTCTCCTCCTCTCTCTTCCCCTCTCTCTCCTCTCTTTCCCTCTCTCCTCACCTCTCCTCCTCCCTGTCCTCTCCTCCTCTCACCTCCTCCCTGTCCTCTCCTCCTCTCTTCTCTTTTGTCCCTCTCCTCCTCTCACCTCTCCTCCCGTCCTCTCCTCTCTCTTCCCCTCTCTTTCCCTCTCTCCTCACCTCTCCTCCTCCCTGTCCTCTCCTCCTCTCTTCTCCTCTCTTGTCCCTCTTCTCCTCACCTCTCCTCCCTATCCTCTCCTCCTCTCACCTCTCCTCCCTGTCCTCTCACCTCTCCTCCCTGTCCTCTCCTCCTCTCACCTCTCCTCCCTGTCCTCTCACCTCTCCTCCCTGTCCTCTCCTCCTCTCACCTCTCCTCCCTGTCCTCTCACCTCTCCTCCCTGTCCTCTCCTCCTCTCACCTTGCCTCCCACCTCTTTCATCCCTCTTCTCCTCACCTCTCTCTGTCCTGTCCTCCTCTCACCTCTCCTCCTCGTCCTTTCCTCTCTCTTCCCCTCTCTCATCACCTCTCCTCCTCTCTCTTTTCTCCTCCTCTCCTCTGTTGCCTGCAGCTCTGGTTTCCATCACTCCATGACACCAGGAGGAAACATCAGAGCTTCTGCAGTTGGCCTCATGCGTCTGAAGACACTAATTACCCACAACATGATTTATGGTCCTCAGAGGCCACCGTATCAGTGCACTATCTGAGAGACAACACGCTGGATAAGGGCCCGGCGCTGATAATGGGAGATTTAAGACACAGAGAGGGGAGGAGAGGGAGGGTGGACAGAGGAGGAGACAGGAGGGGTAGAGGGAAAAGAGGGAAGAGAGAGGAGACAGTGAAGACAGGAGGAGAGGGAGAGGAGGCGAGAGGGACAGGAGAGAGGAGGGGTAGAGCGGGAAGAGAGGAGACAAGAGGAGAGAGGAGACAGGAGGAGGGGGAGAGAAAAGGAGAAAGGAGGAGGAGTAAAGACAGGAGGAGCGAATAGAGGGAGAGGAGAGAGGTAGAGGAGGATGAGAGGAGACAAGAGAAGAGAGGGGTGAGAGAAGAGATAGGAGGAGAGAGGAGGGGGGAGGAGAGAGGAGGTGGGGACAAGAGGAGGGGGAGAGGAGAAGGGAGGAGGGGGAGAGGAGAGAGGAGGTGGAGACAGGAGGAGAGAGGAAGGGTAGAGGAGACAGAAGGAGGGGGTAGAGGAGACAGGACGAGAGTGGAGGGAAAGAGGAGAGAGGAGGAGGAGAGGAGACAGGAGGAGGAAAGGAGAAAGGACAGGAGGAGAGATGAGGGGTAGCGAAGACAGGAGGAGGGGGAAAGAGGAGACAAGAGGAGAGAGAAGGTGAGAGCGGAGGGGAGACAGGAGGAGAGGGAAGGGGAGAGAAGACAAGCGGAGAGAGGAGGGGGTGAGGAGAAAGGAGGAGAGGGAGAGGAGACAGGAGGAGGGGGAGAGGAGACAGGAAGAGAGGAGAGGAGAGAAGAGGGAGGTGAGATAAGAGGAAGGGGAGGATTTCACAACTAAGACACTTGTTATACTGATCATCTTAAAGGAAAGAAATGCATTTTACAGTATTTCAATGTATTTATTTAGTAAAAGTCCAAATGCTGCTATGGCAACAGTGGAAACAGTAGTGTCAAAGTAAAAAGGTTACGGAAAAGTTCTTTTGTGACCAAACAGTTGCGACATCATTCTATGGATTAGGGCTGAACGACTGGGGAAAAACGTGTAATAATGACAGAATGACAGTATCTCAGTTGGTAGCGTTTGTCCACTGATCTGAAGGTTGCCGGTTCGAATCCCACTCTCAACATTAACATCCTTGGTACATGTGACCATTTACCAGTGATTGTACAGATGTAAAGTACAGGGTTAGCACTTTTTATGCAGAATAAGAGAAAAAAATGTAAACGATTGTACTTAAAAAAGGTCGCTTATTTTGTACATTCGAGTTTGTATTCTATTGCGATTAACCTTTCACCCTGGAAAATATGGCTACAAAAAAGTGAGCACGACGCCGACTTGTGATTGGATCCCGGCTGCAGTAGGTGAGCTGAGGTGTGTGAGAGTGTGAGTGTGAGATGAGGCGTTCACTGACCCAGCAGGACCAGAGGAGGCCGGGCATCTGCCTCACGTGCCCTATGGAGAGGACTCGTCTCTGGGGACATGTTCCAGGCCTGTCCCCCTGAAAGTCAGACCCTGGGGGAAGAACAGGACGTGATAGAAGAGGAGGTTTTTGTAACACTGTTGTTCGATCCGATCCCGCTATATATCACATCCAACTCTTCAATATCCTGCTTTTATGTGTGACAATAATCTAACTTCTCTCTCGTCAGATTTTAGCACTTTGAATATTGAGTGCAGTTTAACTTTTATTTATTAAAGGAATCATACGAAATATTTTAATGACCCGTGTCCCCAGATACAAACACGTTCAAATCAAATATATCTTTTACTGATAACAATTGTAATGCAGATTTATTCTTAATTATAAAAACATTGGACATGATGGGCAAGTTGTTTAATCATAATCTGGTACTTCGGTTGTCAAGATGTTTATCCAGTGAAAAAGCAGAATGAGCCTCTCAGTTGTGTCGCCAGTTCCGATGATGAAATCCAGTTGGTTTAAACCTAAAATGCCTCTCTCAGATCTGAACGGTCACTACGTAAACCCCAGCACCTGCAGACAATCATGAATCAGTGCTAGTGCAGCCTCTGAAGCTCAGTGAGTTAATTCTGGAGGTTCTGAGCTTTCACATGAGGCCAGTCCATATATTGAGAATGAGAAAAACATATATGCGTCGTCTATCTTCAGGTTGAGGCACTGGCAACACAGGTTCAGTTGTGATTGGAAAACCTTTGCTAAAACTGTAAGAGAATAGGCGACATACTGCTCCTTTAACTCTATAGCGTTGGATGCTATCTTCGCCGATAGACCCGCGGTTGTGGATTTTCCATTACCGTAACTCTGAAACCAATTGTGCTCTCACGTAAATTCAAACGGCGTCTCAAAGCAGAGACATGGGGCTCTTTAAATATGTTACTGTCATTATGGTAATGTGCTTACGTCGCCCTCAAAGACGACCAATCAGAGCGCAGGTTCTCCCAGTCAGTTATTTGATGCGTCACAGGAAAAATAAGGATGAATATGTAAAATAGAGGAAGTTGTGTGAAAAAAGGCCAAAGTACATGCTGATACTTCCTTTAACATGATTTTTATGGCTAAAAAAAGAAAAAAAAAAACTCTAGGCGAGCTGTAATGGTCTATAATGTGCTCAATCCTTAAGGAAGTAATGGAAAGTCCACAACCGCGAGTCTAGCGCCGACGATAGCATCCGACGCTATAGGGTTAAATTAGACCCATTCTACAAAATAGACTTTTCAGAGCTTTAACCATGTTATAGTGGTTTTCTCTTTACTCCTTTACTCCCGCAAAGTTGTATTTAAAGTGATTTGTGCATGTTTGAGTGATCTTTAATCACTTTTTCAAGACGCCATTTTGCTGATCAACTCCGGCATTGACTCAAGCCCCCGGTGTGACCCCACTGTGGCGTACATACTTTGTTCTTCAATTTTATTTTCTTAATTGATGATGTATGTAGGATTCGGCTGCCTGCATAGTAATTTTGGTACAAATGAAATAAAAAATCTGCTACTCGCTGGTGTAATGTGCAGCTATCCATGGCTATCCGAGGCTACGACAGCTACACGGCTCTCTGTTGTGACGACATTTTCGGCAACGGCGACCCACATTGGACACCACAGCTTTTCTTGTTTTTTTGATTAAGTTGTTTTAGATCAGTATTGCGTTTTAAAATGGGTCAAAGGGTCTGCTTTAGCCAACGGACATGTACGGCTTCTCTGATTGGTTAATCCGCCTGTCAATCAAAACTGGGTAAAATAAGATATGCTCACAGTCAGTACATGTCTGTAAAGAAAAGCAGAAGCGTGTGTTTCGGGCTGACCAGGCTAATTAGGATTTGTACCGAGTTACATCTTAAAGTGCATCTCATCAGCTAGCGCGCGCGTAACAACAGATAGCATTTTTACACCGTATCAGCGTCCTCCTTCTGCTTCTGACTGCGATTCTTCTTTGAGTTAAACAAAGTCAGCATTCACAGCTGACTTCAGAGCGCCCGTGGCATTTACTCCGCTTTGAAACGCTGGGAGTTGTTATCTGGCGTGCGCGCATTGCGATGTCCCCGCTGCGTCACATGACCGTGCCCGTGCGTACGCGCGTGTGTCTGTGTGCGCCCGCTTCACAGTCGACGCGAGGCATGCTAATCCTCCTCCTGCTCCCTCTGCCCTTGTGTTTTTGTCATTTTTAATAACACGCGTTTCTATTCAACAATTAATCCAATTAGCAGGGATTGAGATAATTAAGAAAGCGGTGCGCGGGGCTGAGCGGAGAGCCGGGTTGCGCGGTGGAAGGCTCTTGAGCTGGAGGACTCTGGAGAGCAGGACAATGGTATCAAAGCCGAAGCGCGTTGTGTCTGCGGAGAACGTTCAGAGGGGGGATGTCGTCTGCATAATAAGCCCGGATTCGGCTGGTGACTTTGGGTATTAAAGTGAAACTAAAATGTATCTGTGTTGTTTTAATGCTGTCTGCTATTAGCTGTTAGCGCGAACCAGAGATGCACCAAACCAGCTTTTCCAGTTCCGCTACCGATTTCGATACTGTAGCTATTTGCCAATACCCTTGTACTTTTCTGAGCTTTTGTTATAATGTCACCTCCTCAAAAACAGACCTGGAGTTGTGTTTTGTTTCATTCACACATGTTTGAGTAACACTTTATTATTAGTCTGTTACATCTCCAAAGCTTAAAATGCTCTGTTCCACGTTGTGATGTCATGAAGTGGTAGTTTTCAAGTGAACAGCGAACTTTTACCGTAAGTTCAGTAGAGATTGGCAATTCCAGGGCTGAAATGATCCAAATGATTCTAGTGAAAGTGAATAGAGTTTAAAAACACAATGGAGCACTTCCTGTATTACCACATGACATCACAAGATGGAACAGAGTCTTTTCATTTTGAGAGAAGAACTTTTTTTTTGTTTGTGTGCAACTTTGCATGCTTTTTTTTTTTACATTGTCTGAACGTGCATTCTGTTCTACGTCCTGATTGGCTGAGGGACTGTAGTCCATTGTCCATCAGTCTCCTCCGTGCCGTGTCTCCTGTGCAGTACAGAATGTGTTCAGACAAATTTACATAAACGTTGGATCGCAGTGTGACTCTGAAGTGCTGTATGTTTGCGAGTTTTCTCCTCGACAAAACCCACAATGTCGATGAAACGTTCTGCACCGACAAAGACGCCTACGAAGGTTTGAACTTTGAGAGAGTTTAAACGAGAGAGAAATGTGAGAAAATGTTAATGCCTGTGTGAGAAAAGTGTATAAAGTGTGTGGTGAGGGGTTTTACAGCCAAAAACATGTAGAATAATTGTAAAAAATAAAGCTGATACTTCACAGATTTTGCCTATTGCGGGTTATTTTTCGAACGTAACCGCCGCGATAAACGAGGGACCAGTGTATAACATAGATCAGAAAAGTGTAATACGGGCCCTTTAAGTGATGATGTCCGGGTCCAGTTGATGATTTCACATCTGATTTCTAGCTTTGTTATTATCAACCGAGAGAGAATTACCTTTAAAAAACATGTTTCACCAAAAATCGTGTATCAAATATGTAAATAATGTAGTAATAATCTAGCATGACATAGGATTACCAGTGTGTGCATCTCACTAGCTGCCGGTTACCGCTAATACTATCTTATCCTAGCCTAGCATCTTCAACCTTGTCACGCAGTTAAAATGCTAGTGTTAAATGACTGCAAACCTTTTTAATATGAGACGTGTCATCAGAAAAAAACACAAAAAGTACAAATGCAAAAGGTCCGTTGGTTTTCAATCATCGCACTTAACAACAGTGTGGAAATAGAAAGTTAAAGTTACTTCAGAACATTCTCCATGGAAATAGATAAGTTTCACGTCATACTTACGCCATGTTAGGTCGTTTTCACACTGAGACTTGTTATGTCGACGTAAAAGAAATTTTGCCGTGAGACTGGTGCACTCTGATTCTCATTAAACGGGCCGGTCCGAGCTTGGAAAAGGAGGTCTAGGAGCGGCTGAGTCTGCGCAGGTGAGTCTCGTCTGTTACTGTTTGTGTGTCGTTCAAAACGTCTTAGAACACTGAACATAGAACACAAAGGAAGCAGCGCAAAGGAAGTGAGGTCTTTTGTGCGTATTCACGGGGCTCTGTCTGTCCTCTTAAACCTCGTTGTCATGGAAATAAGTTCACCGATCAGCTGATGAACTCTCTCGTGGCTCATGGTGCGTGTTTGGGGTGACTGAGCCTCCCCCATCTCCCACACACACACACACACACACACACTCTCGTCTTTAGTCCTCCAGGTACTGCCCGGTGTAGCAGCTCTATTACACCTCTCCTGTAGTACCTGCTCTACACTTACCCGGCTCTGGTCCCCTGGCACCAAATTACCTGCACCTCTATGGAACTCTGGGCCCCAGCTATTTCCCAGATCTGCACCAGTAGAATCCATTTGTAAAAACTTCTACCTGTGTTTGACTTCTCTTTTCGGGTCCAGTAACAACTTTGTCACTATATTCCGATATTTCTGACATAAATACATAAATATCTTGCTTTCTTTGTACATTTTCGATATTTTTTATAATCCTGTTTCTAGTTATCAATGGTCCAGACTACCCGCTTTTCCTGGAACTCTGGCTCTGCTCGCCTGGCACCCCGTTACAATTTTTCCCAGCATCCCTCTGGAATTAATACTAGTAAGTTTCCTTCCAGATCTGCAGCTGTAAAATAAAACTACTAAACATTTCCACACTGTAATTTTTGAAGTAGCATCATTTCCTCCTCCTGTCTTATTCTGCATAAAGACTGTAGTTTAGATCTTGATCGAGAAGCACACACTAATCGATACTAAAACGAAGACTAGAAAGACGAGTATACGCCCATGGGCCACTATGGAACCTACTGGACGACTGAGGGATTACACAGATATAAGGACACATGGGAATACAAAGGAAATATTACCATTTAATGTTCAAAATCACGTTCGATTGTCTAAAGAAAGAATGTTTTTTCATTATCATAGTGGTATTGGGATCGGTATTGAGTATCGAGTCCATTCCTCTGTACAACACTAGATATAAACACTGGTAGATGAAGTACTCAATTTTGTTGCTAAAGTAAAAGTACAGATACAAAGGTAAAAAAGATACTCAAGTAAAAATAAAAGTATCACGTGAACAAATCTATATATATATTTTGGTCAACAGTAGCAATACGAATCAGCTTCTTAATTTTTCTCATGAATTTTGTGTACTGTATTTTCTGGACTATAAGTCGCTATAAGTTTTATTATTATTATTATTTCATCTACCTCCAGAGCTGGTCGAGTTGTTCAGAAGCGACACGGAGGTATATATAGCTTGTTCTTTATGCTTTAGTTATCTGATTAACTCTTAATAATATCTTACGTTAACATACCAGACACGTATTCAGTTCACTTCATGTAGCTGAATAACTATCTTGCCTTTAAAGATAAAATGTCTGTCTGTAAAAATTAATTTCCCCCAAAAAATGCAACTTATATTCCAGTGCGACTTATATATGTTTTTCTTCATTATTATGCATTTTTTGGCTGATGCGACTTATACTCCAGAGCGACGTATAGTCTGAAAAATATGGTATTCATTTGTGTTTGGTCATGGTTGAAACTTGCATTTGTTTCCACGAACATGGTAAAAATATCTCCTCAAAAATCCTACGAAAAACGCTTTTTACTTTTCAGTTCAGTTACAAATGCAATGAAGTAAAAGTAACAAATATCCTCTGTAAAATAAACTTAAGTAAAGTACAGAGACCTAAAAATTCTTCTTAAGTACAGTACTTTACTACTTGTACTTCGTTACCTTCCACCACTGAATAAAAACACATCAATATATTTAATGACTGCAGAGGTCCATAGTTATACGTGTGCCGTGTGAGTGATACCAGTGCTGCCTTCATGGTCCGCTGGTCTCTCTGGACTTCTGAGCGCTCCTCTGTAACGCTGCATGTTTTATAGGCTCTGACAGGGCATTGTTCCCCCCTGAGCGGCCCACGACGTGTTAGGCTAATGGGACAAAAGATCAACCCTCCTCAGCGGACTTCACTGCAGCAGCTGTAAATCTACCAGAGGCTCCGGGCGCCGAGGAAACATAGGGCGGCTCTGTGGAAGTGCGAGGACATTGGGCGCTGACTGGTGACCCATTATGTAAAAATGATGTAAAAATGATGCAAAATGATGTAAAAATGTCGGAATGAGCCAATTATCAGATCAGAAAGTGAATTGCATTGGAGGTTCTACGTTTAAATTGGCTCATATCGGTTCATATCGCACTTTTTCCAAGGCTCGTCATAATGTAAATTGGATAGAGACTGTTCATAATGTCCCTAACTGCTTAAAAATCACACAAAAACACTGGACATGGCTGAGTCGTTTCTGTTTCTGAAGACAATTACCCAATCAGAAAGCACAATAAGCCTCACATTGATTCTTAAAAAAGCTTAAAAACGCTCACCTTGCCTGACTAATTATCGTTTCCCTGCAAAGCCAATACTCATAACGGCAGAGTGGTTGGCTGCTCTTGTGGCTACCCGGTTGACACACTGAGCAGCACTTTTTGAACTCAGTTTTTAACGTCATATCTATGTATTTTAACAAACTAAGAAGTGCGTCACGTGAGTTGAGCTGTTTGTTACTTCTGTATCCATGGAGACCGTGTAAAAAGCTAGCTAAGGAGGTCACTATGGACTTTTACACCAAATGTGGGGGCAGATTTGACAGAAGACCTTGCATAGGATGGACTAGTGAATGGCCCGTCCCAACATCAAAAAAAAAAAAAAAAAAAACGACAGCTAATAGTTAAGGATGCTAAGGGTAAGGAGGCTAAAGCTATGAGTTAAGAAGGAGATGCTACAGACTTTTTACACCAAATGTGACAAAAATCTTCCAGAGTTCAATCAAGCAGAGTCAATCAAGATGGCGCATCACCGATACAGTTTTTTTTTAGTGAAACGCTTTGATTCTTCGCCATGTCCAAAGTTGGTCTACAGAACTAGCGCTACTAAAGCTCCGCAGCAGTTCGGCTATTAAACCAGAGACTGAATGGACTATATTTTACTTTTACTACATCTACTCTTGCGCTGAAATGTGGTGGCTGTGAAAGACAATTTTGTTTTTGTGTAACATAAAAATGACAAACGAACTATGTAATGTAACGTGGGCGGTATGTCCAGTGGAGATTGGTCAGTGCGGGGGCTGTGGACCTGTCTCCTCCATGTTACATTTCACACATATACGCCGACTGCAGTATAGAACAAAACACGGCAGCGCAACGCAACACATGCAAATGGAGCCAGGGGCCAAACTGGTTTTACTTACAAAAAAAAACCATCAGAAACATCAGACATGTTCAAGACAGAGTTGAACACTGCAGGCTATTTGAGAGCTGTAATTATCACAATGAGTCTCGAGTCTGGAGCAGCAGAAGATAAGATAAAATAGGATGAGATAAGAAAAAGTCTTGTAATAAGCCTGGGGTCCAGACTGTTTTTTGTTTTGTTTTTTTTATCAGTCTGGTCACCCTCCTCCCTCAAACTCAGACATCCAATCAAATGTGTTTATTTCAGTGACGCATGGGAGGAGCTCATTGGTCACCTGTCGTTTAGAACAAAGTTTCGTTTAGTTTTCATTTATTCCATACAAATCCACTTTTTTTTTTTTTTCTTTTTCCTCATCAGCAGCCATATTTGTTTTGATATGGGCGAGCCATGCTGGTCCCTGATTGGCCAATCCTCCCGTCAATCAAGCCCATCTGAACTTTGGGAGATAAGACCAGTGTCCATCTTATATATCTTTTGGGCAGTTAGTATTTCATTCACACATGTTTAACACACAAACTTAGCATATTGACGTAGGCTGAGTTTTTCTCTCAAACTGAAAACACTCTGTTCCACCTTGTGATGTCATCATGTGGTAATACAGGAAATGCTTCACTGTGTTTTTAAACTTCAAACACCTTCACTATATCATTTGGATCATGTAAGTCCTGGAATTGCCAATCCGTACTGAACTAAAGTTAAAAGGAGCTGTTAACTTGAAAACTACTACCACTTCATGACATCACAAGGTGGAACAGAGCATTTTGAGGTTTGGAGATATAGTCAGATGAATAATTAAGTGTTACTCAAACATGTGAATGAAATAAAACACAACTCCAGGTCTGTTTTTGAGGAGGTAACAACTTTCTAACATGGTTTAAAGCTCACAAGAGTCAATTTTGTGTAGTATAGGACTTTAATGTTAATCCCACTGCAGCTCACACTAAAAGCCCGTCTTTGAGTGTAAATCTATCAATCCAAAGCAGGCCTCACACAGTCTGCCCGCCTCCTGTCTGCTCACTGGGTTCTGTTTTCTTACGGGTCACCTTGGGCATGTCAGGAACGCTCCACTGGTTTTCCCAATCTGCTGATGGAAAGTCTTGTTTGCCGATGGGGCTCCAGGGGCTCCGAGGGGGGCAGGGGGGGGCGACAGCATGACGTCCCGGTGATGGAGGGCTGAGGCGGGGACGCGGCAGCAGACGGGAACCCCTCACACATCAGTCAACATCTGGAGCCATCCAGAGCAATTTGGGAAGCGTCAAAGATGGTCACACCTCTGCGAAGGAGGTGTCGAGGCCTATACAAGTTTTCCTCCTCTCGCTCTGCTTCCTTTCTGAGCCAGTCCCATTGTCCTGCCTTGGGCCCTCCTTTGAGTTGCCTTACTCCACCTCCAAGCTTATAATTACCACCCTAACACACCTGTTCCTTCTCTTGGTGCTGAGCTGAAGCTGGCTGACATTGGGCGTGTCTGAATTCGTCGATTGCGCACTTCGTCGGCTGCATTTGAAGGACACTTACGTCACTTCCGGCGCAACAAGGCCCCATTTCCCATTTCATGCACCCCACGAATGCGGCCGACAAACGTGAGCATGGAGATCAGTTGTGAACGAAGTGTGCGTTCAAGCAGACTTCTTCTATGGGAGAAACAAGGTATAGTTTCATGAAGTTATGTAATATTAGCTACAATTGGGAAAAAATCACTTAGAACATTATATTTGCCTATTAATATTCAAAGGGAAAGAAGAATTCCTTACTTCATTCAATCTAAACAGAAATAAACACCTGTGAAGACGACACCTTGACTCTTCTTCTATGAAATAATAAAGAATTAAACATAAAACTGTTATTACTTTGGTGTTCATTTTACACATTTAGGTCACGAGTCAGCAGCCATCACGATTGCTAAGCGACGCAACGTAAGCGACATAACGTAAGGCTACACAGAGAAGCATCCTTCGTCAGTCGGATTCTTTGAACGGTACTTCGAAGTGTGCAACCGTCGAATTGAGACACGCCCATTGTGGAGTCTCTAATCATTATGCTCATCTGTTATGCTAATGGAATGTTTGGCTTAATTGTGACTTTATACTCATTTTTGTCACTCATTTAAGACGCTCATCCTTTTGTTCTCATCCCTTTTAGAACAACCACTATTCCATCCATAATCCCGATGTACTCTACTCTTCCCAGTGTCCCCGCATCGAGCCACAATCCCCAATCGCCAACAACCCCCTAATCAAATCTTGAACTGGACTTACTGTTACTTTTGCATTATTCATTACGTTGAAGATGTTATGAATTACCTGGAATCAGAACTATTAAGGATACGCACAGTCAGTATTTTGCAACTTGCGAGTGGAACAAATACTAAACGTGCACATGACGAGTTTCCATGTTTTGGGAATTATGACTTGGTTTGGTGGGACAGTACATGTGGTCAGTATTTATCAGTTTTACATTAAATAAGTGGAAATTTGTGGGGGGAAAAAAGCACAAAATTACATAAAGTAGTGCTGAGTTCTAAAACTGAATACCTCTACCTGTGTAATTTCTGAGTCATCCAAACGAAAAAAAGTCGTCAGAAACATTAGCAGGACACAGCTGTTTGAGGATTTAGTCTGCAACATGTTTATTACCACAAACCAATCTATCAGTATATTTGTTTTTACCAATATCGCCCATCCCTAATTTAATATCACCATTAAACAGCTGTGGAAACGGTCAAGAAGTACTGCAAATATAAGTACGAGCCAAAGTATATGTGGCATAACAAGTGCTCTGGGAGGCTATTTTATTTTATTTTTTTACTTTATAGACAACCCCAAACAATATCAACAACGCTACTCTGATCTTAGTGGTACTAGAGAAACCAAAGATTGAACCAGGACAGAGACGAACAATAAAATATACAAATTTATATTCATGTTTTGAGTTTTAATTGGCATTTCAGTTTCAAAACACAGGGCTTACCCGCAGACTTTGCTCATGCCAACCCACTTTTTATAAATACAAATAAACAAATGTCCCTGAGTCAGTTGCAGATCAGACGTAAGGTCCCAGAAAGTTGGACGGAACATTCCCTTTACAGTAACAGTCACTCACCAGCGCTAGCATCCTACTGCGAAATGGAAGGAAGGTTTGACGCCACTGCCACGTCTCCGCAGATCCGTGAATATGTTGAGTCAAACCAACTAGGACAATCATCGGTGAAGATAAAGGACCCCGTCTGCTACAACAGGTCCTACATTACACCAAAGTGACTCTTGTGAGCTTTAAGACATGTTATAATGTTGTTACCTCATATCTGGAGTTGTGTTTCATTCACACATGTTTGAATAACACTTTATTATTAGTCTGTTACATCTCCAAAGCTCAAAATGCTCTGTTCTGGAGTGATAGTTTTCAAGTTAATAGCTACCTAGATTAGTAGAGATTGGCAATTCCAGGGCTGAAATGATCCAAATGATTCAAGTGAAGGTGTGTGGAGTTTAAAAACACAGTGGAGCACTTCCTGTATTACCACATGACATCACAAGGTGGAACAAAGTTTTTCTGTTTTCTGTTTGAGAGAAAAACTCAGCCTAAATATGCAGAGTTTGTGTTAAACATGTGTGAATGAAACAAAACACAACTCCAAGTATTTTTTTTGATGAGGAAACAACATTATATTATAACATAGATCAGAAAATAGATTAAATTAAATTGTGATTTGATACTTGCAGTAATAGTGATTTTGATTGGATTGTGATATATTGTGCAGTCCTACTCTGTTCCCTCCATAAGGCGTCCCTACAGAGCATTTGGCCTTTGTACAAACTCTGTTATAAATCTCCATTGAGTCAGGGCGTTCGCACATGCTCAGTGGGTCCCAGGATGCGGCTGAGGGAACGGGACAGATGTCTCCCAGGGGGACTTTTATGTGGGCCGCACATACTTCCTCTCTGCGCCTATCTGTGTCCAGGGAGAGTGGTGTAGGAACCGGTCAAGGGAGCAAGGAGACAAGGGGGGGAGGAGGCATGGGACGAGGGAGGAGGAGATAAGGGGATGAGGGGATGAGGGGAAAAGGAGATAAGATGGGAGGAGATAAGGGGACAAGGGGACAAAAAGAGGAGGAGAGTGAGTGCGGGGGCGAAGAATCACATTCTGGGGTTAAAAAGAAACAGCTGTGTCCTAAAGAGACGGAGGGGTATACCATAAAGCCAAAGCCTGGCTCATTTGGGAAATCCAGGCTCATCAAATCTTCAATCAAAAACGTGACCAATCAGAGCTGGCACAGAGTTGCTGTAGTAACAAACCCACAGGTACAACCCTGGTTGGGACCGGGCTTATCTAGATGATTATAGTTTTCTCTCCAATAACGTCAAAAGAGACAG